>NC_089198.1:3803077-3875577 GCF_963930695.1 Labrus bergylta | reverse complement strand
AGTATGCTTCATGAAGAAATGTTTTCCCAGCTTGGTGAGGAAGAGCTCGACTGGTGTGAGTCAGATCTGATCATCAAAAAGATTGTTTTAGTCCCAGATGATGAGCCCAGCAGCCGGTTCTGCAGAGACCGGAGCCAGGAGAGAGGAGCTTAATGTGTCACATTTACAGGAATCATCAAGAAGAAAGATGTTGTCGTTCCTTTGATTGAACAGAATGACCGTTACTGTTCCAAATGTATGGAAGCCCAAAGTGGACATGAAGCCGTCTTATGTTTTCCTGCGATAACGGGGAATTCATAGGGATGTACATTTCATGGGATGTCCCCCCCCCCCCTCACACAGGTCACCATGTGGTGGACTCTGAAGCTTCAGTGTTTATCCAGCTCTGCATGGGTCTGTAAACCTTTCTGTGTTCTAACCTCTCTCCATTTTTCAAAAGCATCTCCAATATTGATCCTAGTTTGAGCACGTTTCTGCTCGTGGAGCTTATTAGAAACATGCAGAGGCTTTTTAGGTCGGGTACAATCACTTCTATCTGAACCACTTCTCTTGACCGCTTCCATCGCTGCAACACCTGTTGACCTGATAACTGCTCTCATATCTGGCAAACCGAGGGGCGTCCAAAACGGCCGTGTGGGGGGGTCTTAAAACCACCTACCTTCTCTGGTCCAAACAAATCCAGAGCATTCAGGAGCAGAATCTAAAGTTAGAAGGAGGACATACTGGCTGCTGCATTGTTGTCAGAGAAGCCAGCACTTCAACACAGCATGTTTCCTTAATGATCAGAGAGTAAGATACCTTTATCATCTCACTCTCTACACATCTCACTGATTAACCCCCTCCCCACCATCAGCTCAGGAGCGCCCGCTGTGGGCCGCTCCGTCACTCTGACTTCTCTCCCTTAGTGCATGTCCATAGGATCCTGTTTGTACATGTGTGTGTATACTTCAGTCTATGTGTGTGTTCATGACTTACAGAGTGTAAAAACAGAAATTTCACCTTGCGGGGATCAATAAAGTAAATCTTAAATCTTATCTTAAATAAAAGTATTGATATATCACACAGAATCAGTGAACTGGAGTCTGAACTGGCTGTATAAATCTCTCTGTGTTTGAGTGGGACGTCCACAGTTAACACCCGGCTCAGGTGTCACAATCAGAGCGTCTGAGGTTAGCTCTGAACGACAACACGTGCTAACACGTTAACACCTCGTCAAGTGTTAGCTCCCGCTCCCTGCGACTCTCCCGTGTTACATTACTTCACCAATCTATTCGTGGATCAGTTTATTATCACTTTAACAGCCAACGACTCTCTGAAACGAACACAAGGAGAGGAGGAAACCTGAAACTGAAGCGGAGTGTGCTTTGGATTGGTTTTGAAAATGAGCACTTTGACACAGGACCTCATCTTTAATCCTGACACAATAGATGATCGAGAACATGAAAAAAAACATCAACGGCCATCTTGGTTGTTTATGAAAATAAAGCCCACCCAGTTAGCTAAATGATTGTAACCACAAAGGTCCAGATGAAATCAGTCCAAAGTAGGGGAGCAGAACTTACAATTCAGTCTGGATCTTTGTCTTAAAACTCTCCTGAACTGGATAAAAAAGTCTCTGAGGAAACATTGACTTTTTTTTCTGTCGCAGCGTTGGTCAGAATGGATCGGTGTGTATCGATTCATTGGCAGGGAGAAGACCTCACACCGACTTCCTTTGTTTTCAGCACAAAGTCGAATTCAGCAAGCTGAAACCTCGATTTCACTCGACCACAAACGGACAGTCCGACGCTCCAGCTGCTGCGGACAAAGGCTACTAATGACAAAGTGCTGTGTGTGTGTGTGTGTGTGTGTGTGTGTGTGCGCGCGCATGTGTGTGTGTGTGTGTGAGAGAGAGGACAGGGGGTTACACACAACGCTAACACAGGGAGCCCGTTTCCAAATGTCAAGTGTTTGTGAAATAAATGTCAACTAGCTCAGGGATGAGAAATCAAAGGGTTCCTTAGTGCACTGGAAAGAGAAAGAAATCTGAAAGATACATCATCGATTTCTTTTTTTTTTTAATTTCCAGCACTTTGACGAGTCGATGACAGAAACTAGAATCCACATGAGGCATGTAGAGACAAGCAGTCGTCGTGGACGTCTTTAGAAAAGGGGCTGGAGGAGAATCTTTGCTATTGACGAGCTGTCAGACCGCCCGCCTCGCTCTCGTAATGTCAGCTGATTCGATGGGGGGGGGGGAAGCACTGTGACACAGTTTTCTGTCCAAGAAATATGTGTTTTCATTCAGTTTCAGAGAAGCTCAAGTGTGCACGTCTGATCTTTAAAGCTCCCCCTGTTTGGACGAGTGTGAACAGAACGTTTCATTTCCGTTAGCATCAAATCACCCGCACACCTCATTGGACAACACGGTATTTCCAAACAGGAGTCATTTCTTTACATATTTTAAGATCTGAATGAAAAGAAATAGTCTCAGAATGTTTAGTAAATGATCAGGTAGATGGCTTCAGTCTTAAAGGGGACATATTATGAAAACTTCTTCAGTGTTTCTAAACATATATCTGGGTAACCTGAGAGTCTACTGACCCACAACATGTGAAATAAACCATCCAGTCCTTTGTTTGTGGTCTGCATAAGTCTTACAACACAGAGGAAAATGCTCTGTTTCAAATGTGCTCCCCTTGTGATGTCACAGTGGGATTCTGTACATTATAGGAAACAGATGTACAAGATGTGAAACACTTTTAAGATCACTTTGACTAGTCCCCAAACAAATTTACAAACAACAGAATCTCAACGGAAAGGAGAACGTACCAAACGCAGGAAGTGAACAGAACTTGTGTGTCTGAGATATTTTGATCGGGCGTATTTGTCTCTGTGCAATGACAACGATCTCACAGATGTGTAAAGAAGCCTGTTTCCACCTGGCGTTTTTTTCTCTGAGTACCGGCTTCTTTTTTCAATTGTTCCCAATGAGGAGGGGGCGTTTGCAGCTGCAGGGGGGGCCGCTCCACCACAGGAGCGTTCAAAAACAGTTTGGGAACAGAAATGGACACGACAGTCTTCTGCTTTCTAGGATTCACTCTCATGTTTCTGTTCAGGCTGTTGTCTTGTGTCTTCATGAAGCTGTTTTCAGGTTCTTCTCTTCATGGCCTACATCACACTGTAATCCCCTCACAGAGAGTCCTGTGTCGGGTCTGTGTGATGTGTCTGTAGAGCAGAGACTCCCAGCAGGACAGCAGCTCAACTCTGCCCTCTAAGGTGAGAAACATGGTAACTGTACGTCTGCTCATCTGTGCAGGAGGGAGGGTTGATTTCACACTCACCTCTACACTGCTTAATATACAGAAAGAGATTAAAAACACGAGTCATGCTTCTCTGCTTGTAAACCAGGGAACATTTGTATAGTATATTTATCCTCATGCTGCAAAATCAGAAGAATTCCTCTCGTTTCATTTCATCAAAACCAAACAAGGATTTAGGCATCTGATTAGGAGGCACGCCCAAATGGGAGGAGACCCCGGGGTAGACCCAGAGTTATCTGGAGGGATTATCAATCAATCAATCTTTATTTCTATAGCACATTTAAAACAACCTTGATTGACCAAAGTGCTGTACAAAAACACAACAAATAAAATAACATATAGAATGAAACACAATAAAAACACAACAAATAGGAGCATGAATAAAAATGTCAAAATGTCAAGCTCAAATTGTATTAAAGCCAGAGTGAAGAGGTGAGTTTTAGAGCTGGAAAACGTTGCCGGGGAGAAGGAAGTCTGGGTTGACTAACTAACCTACCACGGCCGTGACCCGACTTTCTGATAACGGGAAGAAGATGGATGGAATACAAGGATTTATAAAGACCAGTTTCTGCAGTGAAAAGAAATCCCTGTGGCACCTCCTTTTGTAAAAAATGATCCCGAACACCAGAAAAAGCTGCTCCTGAAAGTGTTGAATGGAATAAATAAGACGAATCAAAGCCGGCCTCTGAGGGGAACGAGGAGCGTGTGCAGAAAGAAAACGGGACAAACTGCGGATATTTAAGCAGAATCTTTGGGGAAATCTTTTGTGTAAATACCATCCAGCTTTAAACAAAACAATCACTGACGGCAACACCTTTCTGTTTTTTTAATAAGCACCTGACTCGCTCCAGCGTACATGTCGGGAAAACAGCGTCCTGCAGTCTGCTCACCACAGACATGAACAGTTCAGCATTTTGATGCTCTCTACCGTCTAAATGTCCCAATTAAAGAAACTGTTTCTTGTCATGTATGTTTGCACACGTTCTTGTTGCAGTGGCCATGTTTGTTCTGCTGATACGTCTCCTAGCTGAGGCCGCGTTTGTGCAGGAAGTTAAGCAGCTGTCAGGAACCAGGGCGAGGCCAAGCGGCGACCTACGGTGTTTACAAAATCCTGCAGTTCCTCAAGTGTCCACTAGAGGCTGGCTGCAGAAGCACAGGAAGTCACATACACACCCATTTAAAAAAGCCGTTTTTACAGAATAAATAAGCCTGGAACAAAAAAACAAATAGGTCTGATTAGTTTATTGTCGCAGTGACCTGCTCAGAGGAAGAGAAGCAGGAAGTGAAGAGGCTTCAGGGATTTCTTTTCTCATGAGGCGACAAAAGGAAGAAGAGGGAAATGCAGAATTATTCACTTTTATGGAAAAGGAGCGATTAACGGATCTCTTGATATGCAGAACTAACGCGTTCCGTTACTCGTCACAACAAAAGAATCATCTTAGTACTCTAAGGAAAGACTTTGTAACGTGTTACACCCCAACATGAATCATTTGTATAAATATTAAAATGTCAAGTTTCACTTAAAACTTTCACTAAGAACTTCAACTCCAGCTGTCATAAGATATTTTACTTTCAGGTTCCTCTCTCATGGCAGAACTCGTGTCTTCACTAAAGTAAATGATTAAAAGTCAGAAGAAGTTCATGCTCACCTGTGTGTGTGTGTGTGTGTGTGTGTGTGTGTGTGTGTGTGTGTGTGTGTGTGTGCTGCTGTGTAACAGTGTGAGAGTCTGCAGGTAATCACACACCCGCCGTCCCTCCACCTGTCTGAACTTCTTCAGTCGTCACGCTCTTTCATCCTCCCTCTCTCCGTCTCTTCCCTGTGGAGCATGACTCACTGTTTTCAGACTTTCCTCCACACACACACACACACACACACACACACACACACACACACACACACACACACACACACAGTGGGACATCACGGCTCTTCAGCTCTTCTGTCACAGCGACCCGTCGTCGGGGAGAATCAGCGGAAACAGACGTCTACCTTCAGTTTTATGAAAGTCACGACTCGTACGTCGCTACTAGAGCTCAGACCAGAGCTCTATTCTATGCAAATGAGTGCAGGGACCGCCCCGGACAAGCTGCACGTTTATCCAATCAGGTGCATTCATTGAGGCTACGTCACCAGAGTGGGTGAAGAGGTCAAGGACAAAATGGAACACGCCCACTTTTCAGCGGGTATACGCCCACCCAGTTGAGTGCTCCGATGTGATCCCTAGCGTCCTGGCGTGAAGCTGTGGCGCCGTACCGTGAGCGTGTCAGAGTCCTCAGTGTGTACGAGAGTTCAACAGGAAACATGAACGCTCTTGTGACTTTATTCTGACTGCAAATGTATCCTGAGGGGTCTGAGGTGTGAGGCCGGACGAATCAACAGCTGGCTCATGAATGCACTTCATTTTTCTGTCATTTATTTGCAATTTACAGAATTTAAATTAAAAAAAAAAACATCATGATGCAGATTTGTAAAAAGTCAGGTTCTGTCAGGATTGTCATCAGGAGGAGAAGAAAACAGTGTTGAAAATGTCGGTCGGTATCTTTCTCTTTTTTTGAACGGCCGTACTTTCATTGCATGAATTACAGGAAAGCATTTCAACAGTCACACAATACTGACCTGCTGAACGTTCCTCTGACGCTCCGTCTGCTGTCTCCTTATCGCCCATTTAAATATGTTTACGCAGCCTGCAAAAAAAATATACAAGTCTTTCCCTCTTTCACTCTTTCACTCTTTCACTCTTTCTCTCTTTCACTCTTTCACTCTTTCTCTCTTTCACTCTTTCACTCTTTCACTCTTTCACTCTTTCCCTCTTTCACTCTTTCTCTCTTTCACTCTTTCCCTCTTTCTCTCTTTCCCTCTTTCCCTCTTTCACTCTTTCCCTCTTTCACTCTTTCACTCTTTCTCTCTTTCACTCTTTCACTCTTTCCCTCTTTCACTCTTTCTCTCTTTCACTCTTTCCCTCTTTCTCTCTTTCCCTCTTTCCCTCTTTCACTCTTTCACTCTTTCACTCTTTCCCTCTTTCACTCTTTCCCTCTTTCCCTCTTTCCCTCTTTCCCTCTTTCACTCTTTCACTCTTTCTCTCTTTCACTCTTTCCCTCTTTCACTCTTTCCCTCTTTCCCTCATTCTCTCTTTCACTCTTTCACTCTTTCCCTCTTTCCCTCATTCTCTCTTTCCCTCTTTCCCTCTTTCCCTCTTTCACTCCTTCACTCTTTCACTCTTTCACTCTTTCTCTCTTTCCCTCTTTCACTCTTTCCCTCTTTCACTCTTTCCCTCTTTCACTCTTTCCCTCTTTCCCTCATTCTCTCTTTCACTCTTTCACTCTTTCCCTCTTTCCCTCATTCTCTCTTTCCCTCTTTCCCTCTTTCACTCTTTCACTCTTTCACTCTTTCCCTCTTTCACTCTTTCACTCTTTCCCTCTTTCCCTCCTTCACTCTTTCACTCTTTCACTCTTTCTCTCTTTCCCTCTTTCACTCTTTCCCTCTTTCCCTCTTTCCCTCTTTCACTCTTTCCCTCTTTCACTCTTTCCCTCTTTCCCACTTTCCCTCTTTCCCTCTTTCCCTCTTTCTCTCTTTCACTCTTTCACTCTTTCCCTCTTTCCCTCTTTCCCTCTTTCACTCTTTCCCTCTTTCACTCTTTCCCTCTTTCCCACTTTCCCTCTTTCCCTCTTTCCCTCTTTCTCTCTTTCCCTCTTTCCCACTTTCCCTCTTTCACTCTTTCACTCTTTCACTCTTTCCCTCTTTCCCACTTTCCCTCTTTCCCTCTTTCCCTCTTTCTCTCTTTCCCTCTTTCCCACTTTCCCTCTTTCCCTCTTTCCCTCTTTCCCTCTTTCACTCTTTCTCTCTTTCACTCTTTCCCTCTTTCCATCTTCTCTGCCGTCAAAAGCCATGAAACGAGCAGGAAAGAAAGCAGAAACTAAACAGCAAAATACAAAAGCTAATATCAATGATTTTATTGCAGATTTTGTCCGTACATTTTGGCCATGAAGCTGTCCAGAGGGTAAATAAAAAAGCAATCTAATGCAATAAAATCGACTTTGTTAGTCTTTCACATGTCATATCATATCATACAAAAAGACAGAACGAAATAAACCCGGTCTGGAGTTTTCCTAAAGCTGCAGAGAAATATTTGGACACTGTCTCGGATCTTTGAAGTGTTTGTTTTAGTAAGATCACCTCATTAAATGTGTAAATTATTAATTTTATACTTTTATTGCATTTGTAAAACAGCTGAGAAAAGTGACCGATAAATGGTAAACTGTTTTTTGCACACTCTTGGGTGGAAATGTTTTTATCACTTCTTCACTTCCAGTGCAGCTTGTGTCCCAACTTCACTGTTTCAGAGGACTTCCTCCGTGCACAGCCTCTATCATGTAATCTCTCAGTTTCTGTCTGCTTTGGTTCCTGCACACCTCCAGTCTCACCTTCATCTGAACGCTGCTATTCTTAGCCTCCTGATGAACGCCGGGGCCCACAGGGGAGAGAGAGAGAGAGAGAGAGAGAGAGAGAGAAAGGTGCTGTCATACCTTTCACATCCGACAGAACAGAACTGACAGCCTCGACGTCGAGCGCTGAACTGCTTTTGTTCTCTGACGTCTCGTTCTTTTTACAGCTCAAACTTTGGGTTCAGTGTTGGCGGGTGAAGCTGGGTTACTGTCTTTAACGGATTCTACTTCCCAGGAAAGTGACTGTAGGCGGACTCAAAAATATTTTATAAATATGCCAAAAGCTCGAGTTATGAGGAGCCAGAGATTCACATTAACACAGGATAATGAAGTTAAACATCACATCTTTACTCACCTCAGTTTGTCATTTTATACGCAGCACATTAGAGCCGCTCTTATTGACGTGTTGTACTGCATGTGAAACTACTGAGCAGCACAGAAATGTCTGGCCCCCTTAAAGTTGGAGGGAAAGGCCCTCCATAGAGGTAGATGTCATAACGGAGCTGACGGGCAATGCACACGTGTCTACTAGAAGTTGTCCTTTCTTCTCTGCCATACTTCATTTTCTGCAGACACACAGACAGACATTAATTTATTTTATTTTTATATATATGTATATATATGTTTTTATCAAATGTTTGAACAAACAGGACAAAGAAACATACACATGACAGCAGGGACTTAAATGAGCAAATTTAAGCTCACATGGGATTTAAAAACAATCGAAACAAGACATCAAAATATTTTGCAAGACAGTATCATACATGGACAAATCTATATAACAGATTTCAGACATTTAACATGGAACAGGGAATATACAACATACGCAAGACTGTAAAATACATAGACATCAAGTTAAGTTCTAAGGATCCACCAAACAATAAATCAAATGAGCATTTCTGCGTTAATAGGAAGTGGTGAATATTTAGGTTTTTAAAAATCTTTATTATCATGTGTTGTTTCTCAAATCTAGGATGGACTATGTTTTGCTAACCTTCATGGGCCCCTCTTGAGCTGGGCCCCAGAAAGCGCCCTCCCCCCTTTTACTCAAACAGATTTTAAAAGAAGAAAATAGAGACAACAAAAAACATAAAACAAACCTAATTGGTCCTCTGCTCTTCACACTTTGTCTCTTTCATTTATTCGACCTTAAGCTTTAACCAAAGTCCTCAAAGAGATCAAATAAGCAACAATCCTTCATGGAGCTGGTCTTCAGGTTTGTCCCAAGGTCACAAGGTTGTTGTTTAGCTGGTTCAGAGTTGAAGTTTAGAAAGATACGAGTTCCTTCAACTACTAAAAAAACAAACAGCTCAATCATTTAGTTTTTGGTGGCTAACGGGTCCTTTCAGCTTTTTGAATCCCCTTTGCACACTTCCTCCCCTCCCCCTCCAGTTAAAATATTGATTGTTACTCTGAGACCATTTCACCTGTCCATCAAAAAACGTCCCGCCTCCCGCAGGCTGGGTGTAAAACATCGGTCAGAGTTGATCCGATGTGTGTCAGGACGACGAGGTCGTTGCAGTGGAGGTTAAACCTCGAGCGGTCGCTGCTTTCATGACTCTGCTGCCGCTCACGGCCCGGGGTCTGTCTTCCTCCCACACGGCCCCTTTGAAGTGCAAACCGAGGCTTTCCACAGCACTCTTCACCTCCAGCCCTGGGCCCTGCAGAGAGCTGTGTGTGTGTGTGTGTGTGTGTGTGTGCAGAGATGTTTAAAGTGAGAGACAGATTGATTGCATGCATTACATGATGCACAGTCTTCTATTCCCTTTTAAGTGAATGATTCTCAGGTAAACCTTTGAAGTGTGCACGTCTGACAAACTCCAGGTGAACAAAGTTTTTTAATGAAGCCGCCCACAGAGTTCCTATCCCTCACTATCATACTATGGAGATATTATTTCTTACTTATCTTCCTGTTTTTGTCCTCTGAAGCTTTACAAATTTAGTTTATTGATATTACAAATATGAGTTCAAACCGCTGCACTATTTTTACAGTGAGTTTTTTTAGGGAAGGCGGGACAACTTTAGTCAGATAACAAATAGACCGATTAGGGGTAGACGTCAGGATCATATTAACAGAGGTTAGACGCATAAAAAGCAGCGAGGGAAGTGGAGAGAAACACAAAGAAACACAAAGAAATAGTGTATTTATAGTGATTTACATTGTGAGTCCTGACTGTCTACAATGAGGGAGAAGCTCGAGTCCCGCTGGCTGTGTTGTTGTCAGAGCCGTGTTTACATGGACGGGACGGCCGGCTCCTCCCCTTGTGTATAAAAGCTGTTTTAGTCAAGAACTAGAGAGAAGAAGAAGAACATACTCACTGATTATTTTGGATAAGAGTTTTTAGATCACGCTCATGTGAAGCTACGAGCTAACTAAAGAGCGTTAACATTAGCATGCTAACACAACAGTGCAGCTTGAGACAAGGACTATTTTGTCCGCTGCTTGCACAGATCATATAAAGGTGCTTAATGATCTGTTCTATTTGATAACTCGTTCAAGCGAACCCAAGGGGACCTGAGAAGCTGGAGTAGAGCGTTTGTTTTGGTTTGATGCTCAAGGGCGACATCTACTGGATCAAAAAAGTCCTGAGATTAACACCAAAGTTCTACCTTTAACACTAAACCAGCCCTACATGTGCAGTTCAGCATCAGTATGTAGTAGTTTGACTTGTTTATGACAGTCCCAGTATTTATCCCCATGGGGAAATCCGGTCGTTACAGTTGCTCTTACACACAATATCACAGCATCAGCATTGTCCTGCAGATGTTAAAGGACCTCCGCCTCCTCAGGAAGTAGAGGCAGCTAAGGCCCTTCTTGTAGACGGCCTCGGTATTCTAAGACGAGTCCAGTTTGTCCAGTTTTTTCATTTGTATTTTTTTGTGTCTTTAACAGAGAGACAGGGCAGTGGATAGAGATGGACATTTGGGGCGAAAGAGAGAGGGGATTGACATGCGGAAAAGGAGCCACAGGTGGAATTGGAAGAAGAAGGGTCACCTCCTACGAGACTGTGAGACGAGATTTGAATACCTTGAGTTTTTCTTTAAAATGTAGACTCTGGGTTATTCTACAAAACCATCCCTGTCTGCGTTGTCTTGAAGTAGCATCTGCAAAGTCACCTATATTTCCTTTGCTTTTTATAAAAAAATACTTTATTTGGCGTACAAAAAATAAAAAAGGATTTGAAAACAGAGAAGAGGCAAAGGTACAAGACTGTGTGTATTACTCTCAGCCTGATCATTAGTCATTGAAAGAAGGAGGTGGAGACGAGACACCGGCTAATTTTCTAAAAAAGGTGTGACCTGTCAACTGTCGGCTGTTGCCAGAGGGAAAAACAAAAACAAGGCAGCAGAGGGTGGAGCAGTGTAATATGACACTGACTGAGGACTCCTCAGCTTCAGTGCCTTCATCTCTTATAAACAGTTTGTCAGGAGGTTTAAAACCCGCCTCAGCTCCAGCTCTCAGCCTGTCGTTAGGTTGACTGAAAGTTAGACTGAGACAGCATTTCCAGCATGGAGGCCGCCATCGATGGGACTCCAGCGCCCCCTGCAGGAACAGACGGGGGACGTCACTCAGGCTTTCGGTCATTCATATTTACAGTCTATGGGCCACAATGACTGATTCTGCACACACCAAAGCATGCTGAGACGTGCTTTGTCGATACAGCTCGGACTACAAACGGGTGACGATGGCTGTAAGACTTCTCTCTGATCTTTGGATCCTAAAAGCAGGACGTGCAGTCAGCCTTCAGACAGCATCAAAACAATGAGTCCGTCTGTTGTCTGAATCCTCTCATCAACTAGTAAACCAGTTCTGACTGACTGCACCAACACTCCCCAAAGGAGACAAACAATCAGCATCCATTTCCCCCGCTAATGAGAAACCTGCGACTGTTTGAACGTTTCATTGACTCCACCTGTTTGCTGATTACACACGCGCTCGATATTCAGCCGAGGTTCAGCGCACACCTCTGAGCTGAAGCAACACCGAGTATCACTTTGTCCTCTCAGCTCGTCTTCGACTGAACTGATTTCACTTCAGACGAGCAGACGTTAGCTGAAAACATTTTGTTCCTGCGTGCAGAATACACACATTTTCTTACAACTATGTTTAACTGTAGGACAGAAAATCTTTTATACATGAAAGTTAAATTTCACTTCAGTCATTTCACACTTAAATATAATATAAATCAAGTTTATCCTCCTAAAATAACTCTGTGAGTCATGACTGTCTACAATGGGTGTAACACCCGAGTCCCACTGTCTGTGATGTTTTCAGAGTTTTCAGAGTCCTATCTTCAGTTTGTTTACATCGCCGGGACGGCCGGCTGACTCCTCCCCTCGTGTATAAAAGTTGTTTAATTGAGGGACTAGAGAAAAGAAGAATAACATACTGTACTCACTGCTTAACTGTGTTTCTAGATCACGCTCATTTCAGGTAAATTTACATGCAGTGTGAAGATACCAGCATAATAAAGGTCGCTAGCATTAGCATGCTAACACAACAATGCAGCGCCAGTTGTTTTGGTTTCATGCTGGTGCTCAAGGGCGACATCTGCTGGATCAAAAAATCACATATAAAGCCTTTAAAGGAAGAATGTGTGACTTTTTGATCCAGTAGATGTCGCCCTTGAGCACCAGCATGAAACCAAAACAAACTCTCCATTTATCTTAATATCTCTGCTTTACTTCGGATGTCAGTTGATGTAAACATGTGTCATTTTGAAGAGATTGAAGTGTTTTCAATGGTGGACGCTACTTTCCTAAACTCTTTTTTTCTACGGGGTTGAAAGGTCAAAATATCTACACTGTTCATTCGCTGCATGTATGTTGGTAAATATTGTTCATATATTTAAATCCCTGTGTTTGTACAGAGCTTTTTATTTCTTAGCATACTCTTCGCTTTGATACTTACTGCTTATTCTATTTATATTTAGATCTATATCTATATTTCCTAGATCTATATTGTGTCTAAGAGCTACTCTACTGTAACAGATTAATTTTGAGAGAGAAAAAAAGAGAGTTGAGAACAAAATGATGAAGAGAAACAGTAATCGTAGTCTATACACTCACTCGACTCACAGTATATAGAGCGCCACAGGAATGAGTCCTAAAACCAGGAAGTAAGTTAGCATTTGAGCGCCATGGGGGCTAACATCTAAAAGTCAATGTGTTTGTGGTTAGACTCCTGAAATAAGGTCTGTGGTTAACACAAGCTGAAGAGATGTTGGTGTTTTGTTAGAGCACATAAACTACGTTAGGTAATACCTCCACTTGTGAAGTTTGAAGTTTTTACTCGTCTTTAAAAAGGCGGTTGCTAACAAGTGGCTAAATGTGACTACAGCGGTTGTCGGGGTCATTAAAGGTCATCACGCCGGACACAGAGGGCGGGAACTCTCTCACTAGTCGGAGATGTCTCCTGTAGGTTTAATCTTTAGGTTAAGGTGAATATTATGTTAGTAAACTATTTATTAAGCTACGTGGATTAGTTTATCGGAGATCGTCTGAAGCATAACGCTAGTGACGTCACAATCATCCCACCGTGGTGTAGTTAGCTTGTAGCATAACGTTAGCTTTTTACTTCTGTCGGCCGCATTAACTCTTCAAACATCATAAAGATGGCGTTCATCTGTGAAGATTATCCTGCTGAACAAAACGCCTACGCTTCAGAAACGTGTTTAACACAGAGATTATTTATTAATGATCCAAAATCCAATGAAAACATCCCAGAGGAGGATTCTGGTTAGACCCCCATGGAGATGCTATTTAAGGGTTGGCCTACAAAAATGAGCCATATGGTTTGTTCTCTATGTAAACGTCACTCCCCCCTCCCATTGGCTCGAGGTGAATTCTCCGCATAATATTCTGCTGCGTTCTCACATCAGCTCACTCAGACTTGCTGCGGAAAAAATACTAGGAGTCTGGAGGAGAAAATCCGAGTGTTTGAGCTCACACATACAGCTCCTCCTACATATATGTTTTTCAGGAGTTTTCTCTAAGCGTGAAAGCTCTCTTACTAAGTTCACCGACTGCCTGTCTTTCATCCCCTTCATTAATTGAACATTTTCAAATCCTCCCCCTCATCCAGTGTCTCATCAAGCTGAGTGAAACACCTTCCTGGTTATGTAACATTAACAACTAAGCCTGAGTGTTCCTGTCTGCTGTCTGACTGCTTAATCTGTTAATGTTTGGTCATTAAGGACGACATGCACCTCCTCCCGCCCCTCACTCGGTTTTATTTAAAGCCTGTGTGCAGATCCGCTTCAGTGCATTAGAATCATTTCAGAAAAAGGTGTACTGTTTTTATTCCAGCATTGTCATGTATTTGCTGTCAGGTCAGGATGTCAGTCGACTCTATAACAGAAGCTTGGCATACCATCTGTGGAGTCAAAGCCTTTAATCAGCTCTGAGTCCACTGAGCGGCCCGGCAAAGGTCCTTAAGAGCTTAGAAAGCACAGCCAGCACACTTTCACACACATTCAAACATCAGCTGTGTTTAGGAAAGTTCTGGATAATTACCGTCCGCCGGACACTTTTTGGTCTCGTCTGCGATCTTAATGACGACATATCCTCCTGCGCTCATTTGTTTTCTTCATTAAACGAGCAAAGTGTGTGATTCGGTCCAGTGGTTGTAATGAGATTAACTCTCTGCTTTTAGCCCGACAGAGTGAGGGGAAAAAAAGTCTCCGGGGCTACAATGACTTCTTAAAATCAAATCCAAATTTGATCAATCAGCCCTGTGAATCTTTTCAGGTATTTTAGCTCAAAATGTTTAAAGGAGCAGTATGTAACGCTGACACCTAGTGTTCAAAAAAGGTACTGCAGTCTAAATTCTAAACATCATAGAGAGCTGTCCCCCCCCCCCTCACTCAGGTCACCATGTGGTGGACTCTGAAGCTTCAGTGTTTATCCAGCTCTGCATGGGTCTGTAAACCTTTCTGTGTTCTAACCTCTCTCCATTTTTCAAAAGCATCTCCAATATTGATCCTAGTTTGAGCACGTTTCTGCTCGTGGAGCTTATTAGAAACATGCAGAGGCTTTTTAGGTCGGGTACAATCACTTCTATCTGAACCACTTCTCTTGACCCGCTTCCATCGCTGCAACACCTGTTGACCTGATAACTGCTCTCATATCTGACAAACTGAGGGGCGTCCAAAACTTAAAATATGAAAATTGACTGAGTTATTTTATAGTGATAACTGCATTGCATCTACTTTGTTCTACAATGGAGGATTAGGCCAAATAAAAAATAAAAAAAACATTCAATTTTGGCCACCCCCTAGTTGGGCCACCCCACTCAAACAAGTCTAGACGCGCCCCTGCTCCAGCACTTACTGAAAACTGATTTCTGCAAATAAAACATTTACAAGGACAAAGATCTAAAGCTTAAAGTTGAGCAGCCTATAGAGTAAGAAGACTTCCCTCAGTGTACCTCAAACGTGAATTTAATGAAAAAATACTAAAAGAGAAAAAGAAAGTGAGCCAAACAAATAGAGATAAACGTGTTATTTTTTTCAACTTGGGTTGAAATGAATTCTGAATTCTGAACAGTTTGAGAGCCGCATGTGTCCAGCAGGCAGGTAGAGTGAAGCTAATCACGGTGACAGCACACCTTTGCTGCAGGCAGCTATAATTAGCTCCCCTGCTGAAGCTGCTCCTCTGCTGCTGCACTCACTTCCGTGTTGTCTGTCACCGTAAAGCAGGAAGCACTGTAGTAATGTGTGGGAGTTAATCTAGCCGTCTGCTGTTTACCTGCAGGTATGTTCACCGGTCCATGCCTCACTAATGTCTCTAATGTGTGTGTGTGTGTGTGTGTTTACTCCTATCTGTTCTGTAGTGAGCTGTTAGCTCCCGCGGCTAATTCCTCCATAGTGTGTGTGTGAGTGTGTGTGTGTAACGTTCAGGGTTGGTACGTTAGGACAGCTTTAGCTCCTTTAACGAGGCTTTGTATGACTTAAACAGGCGTTGACACGAGCAGTTTGAGCTCCTAAACAGGTGAATTTAACGTCAACAGAGTCGTCATTCCGATGCCAGGTGACGTGAGACAGCAGGAGAAGCTACATGGAGGCTAACTAACGCCGGACCAATCAGAGCTCAGCATTACGAAGAGGAACTGCGGTACATTATCAGCAGGATGCCAGCCGGTAAGCTGTGTGTGTGTGTGTGTGTGAGTGTGTGAGTGTGTGTGTGTGAGTGTGTGAGTGTGTGTGTGTGAGTGTGTGAGTGTGTGTGTGTGAGTGTGTGTGTGAGTGTGTGTGTGTGTGTGTGTGTGTGTGTGTGTGTGTGTGAGAGAGTGTGTGAGTGTGTGTGTGAGAGTGTGAGTGTGTGTGTGTGTGTGACACAAAGTGACAGCGGATGTGTGTGTTGACATGGTACGTTTGAGAATTGAAGTGTTGCGTTTAAGGTCCGACTTCAGGCTGGCAGTAACACTGTCGGAGATTGAAGTTCAAAAAAGTGCAGTGATGCGTTCAGGGTCACTGCTGGCATGTGGTGTCGTCTGCGTGTCACTGGTGAAGTCCTGCAGCTGACACATGAATGTACAGGATGTTTATGAAGGTTCTTACTGACTTATCATCCGTTATTGATCCCACAAGAGGAAGGTACTTGAAATGTTACACACTCATCGGCTGAAATACACACACATGCACAAACAGGAAGTGATGGACTAATGTCAGAGTGAGGGGCTGCCTTGCTCGAGGACACCTCGGCTCAGGAGGTGAACTGGCACCTCTCCAGCTAGTCGATCTACTCCCGCCCCTATGTATTCTGTATTTATACTTATAAATCAATGGATTTAAAACCTATATGTTTATGATATCACTGTTATGCTGCGTTCAGGGGCATTTGTGATTTTGAGTGTTGACTCCAGAGACATTGCATTTGTTAAACAAAGAGCTTGACTCGGCTCTCTTTGTTGCTTCTTTCTGAGAAGTGAAAGTGTAAAGTCTGTGCTCGGTCAGCGCTTCACTGTCGCTGGATGTGAGGTGCGTTCAGGGCCGGTCTGGAGGAATGAGATGTCCCCACAGGGAAAGATTATCTTTAAGTCAGTAAAAGGCTTTGGCTGTACTGTAAACAAACCGTGGTCGATTGGTTTACAGCAGCAAGTCGATTACACAGCTTCTTATCAAACTGTTATTGTTACTGTCAATCAAAGTCCTAACATTCACTTTCAATGTTTGAAACTTTAATTACAACGTTTCCATGTCTGTTATATTTGAATGATCCAACGTGTGGAGATGTTTTTCTCAAAGGCTGCTGTGAGTTACTGCAGACGGTACAGGCTGTAGGACATTTAAAACCTCCTCGCTGTGGTTATGGTCGCCTGCTGTTTGTGACTCATCAGTCCATCTCCTGTCCTTTAAAACTTTGTTGGTACATTAAGACTCAGAGTCCCTGCAGGACGTCTTTAGACCTGCTCTCTGCAGCAGCTGGGGAACATGTGGCACATTTCTGTGAAGGAGTTTGCTTTGAACGTCTTCAGGCCGACATGAGGAATTACCCTTCTTCTTCTTTTAACGCTTTGCAGCAGCTGTTGACATTTTGACCTTTTAATTTAATCCTCGACATGTACACGGTGTAGTCTGCAACTTCAGCCTTAGCACAAAGCACACCTGATTTCACTGATGAAGTTTCTGTGATCGACTTGTAAGTCTGCAGAGAATCTGAATGAATGTGAGGGAATGAAACGAGCGACTCTCAGGTCAGCAGGGGTTGAAGTCATCGCGTGCGTTCATCCATTAAACGAATAATTCCTGATTGAAATCTGCTGTTTTTGGACCTTGAACGCACCTTAATTAAAGAGCTCCTTGGATGGTTGTCAAACGGGTCATCAATCTGGGACCTGGTACTGATCCTAGCTAATAGTGCGCTAACATTAGCTCGCTAACACAGCAATCCTGGTCTAACTTTTCTCTTCTCTTCAAAAAAAAAACAACTTTCAACATAATTCATATAAAATAAGAAGACCAATAACATCGGCTTCTTAACAGACGCGTGCAGGAACACCAGGACAAACCAGAGTCCAAACTGTAGGCGGGACTGAGTTTGGTTTTGGGCCTCATCAGTAATGATCCTGCAGTCTAACTGTGGGGACAGGAGGCTAACATTAGCTTCTCTTCCACCTGAACACAGCTCAACACCGGCTTCAGCTTCTGCACAACGCTCTGCACTGGATCTCCTCCAAGTGCTATAAAAAGCCTGGGAACGCCGGGCCTTCTTGTTTGTAGATGGAGAGTTGAGACACATGGACGGTGTGAAGCTTCTGTTCCTCCTGCGTGTTAGACTTTCACATGCTCGTACGAAAACAAGAAGCTTTATGATGATCTGATGATTTATATCCTGTGTTTACTCCTTTCTCTGCTCTGACTTTGAGCTCTTTAATCTCTCAGGGACAGCCGGTAAGGTGTGTGCGTGCGTGTGTGTGTGCGTGATGTCACTCTGTGTTTTCTATTTCTGGAAACATGGACTCCGCTCGGCCCCTCGTCTTTCTTCGCCTCCAGCTGCTGCTCTGACAGGTAGCCAGCTGCCGTTTACTGGAGGACCATGCTCTCCCTCTCCTCTTAACCTGTTAGTCTGCTGAGCCTCAGAGACTCCATGTGAACCCCCCCCCCCCCCCCCCCCCCCCCGCTGACTGACTGGTTGTGTTTAGGAGTTTGTGTCTTCACACTGCAGATGTGAGTCTCTGCAGGAGGCGTCTGCAGCTTCAGCCCTGCAGGCCGCCCGTCTGCTCTCTAATTACTCCCAGTGGTAAACTGCTGATTACATTAGCAGTAATGTGACACCTTCAGCATCGATCCCTGATGAGCCAACGCCACCGAAACGTGTGTGTGTGTGTGTGCGTTCGTACGTGCGTGCGTGCGTGCGGTGGACAAACACACTGGGCATGCTGTGAGCTGACTGTGATTTCTGTTGGTTTTTAGAAGAGACTTTAGACTCCTTAGATGGTCAAACAGGTCATCAGACTGGGACCTGGTACTGATCCTAGTTACCGCCCCCTGCTGGCATGGAGAGTTATTTCCTCTCAGGCATGAGCAGAACGTACGTGGTGGTTGGCCGTTGGCTGTAGTCTTTGCGGTGTGTTCAAGTGCAACTTTTTGTCCGAGACAAAAGGCGACGTGAGGCCGTCTGCTTGGTGTGTCAGGGTCTTAATGCCTCTGTTATCTGATGACTTGATAGAGGGGGGGATCACTTCGTCCCCCCATTACGCCTCAGCAACATTCAGATTGAAGGTGAAACGTCACGCGGGGCGTGGCTTGAAACAGCGGTCTGAACGGGGCGTGTGCGTGCGCGTCATTGTGTTGGCCTGTCATGTGGACAGAAATGTTGATTTGGAGCTAATTCCAAAATGATTCTTAAAGCGCTCATCCACAGATCCTAAAATAAATAAATAAACATATTTGATTAATAATAAAAACGGTCTTCCATCTTTGAGTTTTTGATGGTTTTAAAGTGTGAAAAGTGAAATGATCACCTGAAGCTGCACTCTCTGATAGTCTGCAGACCTGCGGTGATTTGGTTGAGTGCTGCGTTTAGTGCTGCTGCTATTAATAATCGACACTGATTTCCTCTGTGTGTGTGTGTGTGTGTGTGTGTGTGTGTGTGTGCTGCTGCTCCATTTCGTCGCTCCTGGGTCTGTTGTGGTCTAGAGGCTCTCATTATCCTCAAAGTGTTAACCACCTCAATTAAGTCATTATGTAGGACAAACCCGCCGTCGTCTCTGCCGCCGCCGCCGCTGCTCCTTCACACTGAATGAGCTGACAGATAAGCACACGGTTACAGATAGACGCTGGAGGGATGGAGGGATGCCTGCTGGGAAATACTTTTAAAAACATTCCCCCGTCATTTATGTTGAGACCTTTTGTGTGTTCCTCATTGTGCAGGGAGGAAATCTGCCTCCAGAGAGCCGCTGGGTTTTTAATACTCCGTCTGCTTAACGTTATAATCAGCAGTTAAAGTGACACTTTCTGTAACGCCAGTCACAGTTCAGGAAGAAAATAAGGCCGTCCTGAATTCATAAATATGTCTCCTACAAACAAAGCTTGAAACGTTCAGTCTGTTTTCTCCATGAAGCGACTCACCAACCTCCTGCTTCCTCCCACATTCACCTTCATTTTTTTACCCGGGTGAAGAGAGGTGGTTTAATGACGAAGGCTGAGATGGAACGAAGCGGTTTACTTTGTCCGCTGCTTTTGAAGACACAAGTTCCCGGTGATGGATTGAAAGCTATGAAACACTTGGAACCCCGGTAGAGTTTTAATGTGCTCCACCTGGCTTCTAGAAGAACAGATTGATGGATATTAAATCAGATACCTGGAGCTGTGATGCTGCAACACAGATCACACACCAGCGACTTGATTTCACCTGCTGTCAAAGAAAATTCTTCACCAGTTGCTTAAAGTGCACCAACGAGTAAAAGACATGAAAAACAAAAGAGTGGACAGCTCCGGCTGCTTTGAAACATGAAGTCGATGCTGAAGTGTAAAATCCTGCAGTTCCTGGAGTGTCCACTAGAGACTGGCTGCAGAGGCACAGGAAGTCACATACACACCCATTCTAAAAAGCCTGTTTTTACAGCAGAGATGAACATGTTTACAGCCTGGTTCAAAAAACCAAATAGGTGTGATTAGCTCATGTCTGGATGGACACACACTGTACGGGGGGTGAATGTTTTGATGACTCATCAGTTTTGATTTGATGAAGGATAAGAGTTATTCACAATAAGGCGTGTAGCTGACCTGATTGACAGGTGGGCGCGGTGTAACGGTTTGTCAGGAGGTTTAAAACCCCAGTCTAACTTTCAGGTTGACTGAAAGTTAGACTGAGACAGCATTTCCAGCATGGAGACCGCCATCGATGGGACTCCAGCGCCCCCTGCAGGAACAGAGCGAGGTGACGTCACTCAGGCAAGGAAAGTTCAGATCTGTGCAGGAGAGGGAGGAAACCTGACGGGGCTTGGACCACCTGCAGAAAGAGATGAAATGAAAAGGAGGATTTCTGTTTGCAGAGAACGCCTGAAGAGTGGACGCACTGAGTTTGGTAGATTCAGGTTAATCTCATGAAACGGGAACGTCATCCCGCTGCTGTCGGATGTTCCCTACCTTTCACGTCACACACAGATTTGATGTCTTATATTCCCCGGTCTGATATGGTGGACTGCACACGGCGAGGTTTGTGTGTGTGTGTGTGTGTGTTCTCACATCTTAAACGTCGAGCCACTGACAAGACCGCCAGCCACCCAGCATGCATCAGTCTCCCAGGTGGAACAGGGGAGCATTGGGGATGCAGAAAGGGGGAATCAAAGTGGATCAAACCCAGCGGGCCGCTGTTGTTTTGATGCTCTTGCCTGCTAATTGTGTGTGTGCAGCGGGTTCCTCCCTCAGCTGTTGGCTGTGATTTGTATGCACAGTGGAAGACGGTTTGTTCTGCAAAGGAGGATTTGGCCTAAATATAACTTCAAAGGAGAAGCGCCTCCCTCTGTTTCCTCAGAGAGAGAGAGAGAGAGAGAGAGAGAGGAGCTTTTATCTTTGTCTGCTTGTTGTGTGACGCTCGGCTCGCTGCACCTCTGGAAGGATTTCACGTCTCTTCTTGTGTTTTGTTGGTCGGGTTGTTTGCTCGTGTCTCTATCAACATCAGACAGGTGTCGGGACACAGATGTTGAGCCGGTGAAGGCGGCGGAGCGGCACCCGGCATGTGAAGATTCTGAGGCTTATTCAGTCCATACCTTTTTGTGTTTCTCACTAGCGGTACATGAAATGACTTGAGTGCCAGAATTAAAAATGTTCCTTCATGTGCACGTCGTGTGGAGATGCAGACGCACTGAGTACAAGTGACAGGCTTTGAAGTCTTTTTCCCCTCTGGTAAACTTTGGGAAAGTTTTCAAACTTCATGCATGTCACTTTACTGGAGATGCACTGATTGTGAAAACGAGGCTTGATCGTTACCGATGTTTGAAATGACCTTCTCCAATACCCAAACGAGCTTTGAGATAAAGGGTGGGTCCACATTAGGGACCTGTGCCCCCGGATCCCAGTACGCTTAACCCCAGAGTCCAGTTCATTTGATCAGTGTGAACACAGGCGTACCGTGCTCGAGTGGTCTCTGGCCAGAGTCATGTGTACTCGAGTATGTGAACGCAACCGAGCTCAAACATGAAGTGGGACCGCTATGTGACGTCGTTCCAAACGGCTCATATCCGCGCAGCACGGGCCCGTTTCATCCTCTGAGCTGCACGGTGCGTTTGGAAGTAAGAAGAGGGTCGTTGTTGACGTCTCAGAAATAACAGAAACATCCACAGTTAGCAGGATGGACTCAGTCAGCGAGTGGTTGCCATGGTTACTTGTTTTTTCTGCTTGGCGGATTTGCAAACCAACTATGTGCATACTACCACCTGCTGTTAGACTGTGTACATGTGCAAGTGTACTCAGGTACAGAAGGGTGTGTGTGTGTGTCAGAGGTCGGATTCGGACCCTAAGACGATGCAATGACGACGACAGCCTCTGTACACGCCACCAGGAGGCTATCCTACCCCCCTCCCCCCCCCCCCCCCCTCACTTCTTTTAAACAGACGTCCTCACAGAGACAGAAGCACAAACCCACACTCACTGAATCTATCTGGTTCAGTTATACAACCACAGAGGCCTGCAGGCACACACACACACACACACACACACACTGACATACACACACATTTTAAAACGCTAAATTCCTGTAACAGCCGTCCCTCTCAGTAAATCTGCATAATTACTCTCCAATCAGGATGATTAAAACACCTTCAACCCTCCACACACACAAACCAACGCAATCGCAGTGTGTGTGTGTGTGTGTGTGTGCAGGGTGTTTAACATGTTCCCCCTCTTCTCTCTGGTGGGGGGGGGGGGGGGGGGTTTGACTCTGCAGCTTCACCTGCAGCCAATCTGCTTCTGCTGCCGTCGGCGAGGGCAAACGCTAACACTGCAAGGTCAGGGATGAGAGACAGTGTGTGGGGGGGGGGGAGAGAGACAGAGAGAGAGAGAGACAGTGTGTGGGGGGGGGGGGAGAGAGACAGAGAGAGAGAGAGACAGTGTGTGGGGGGGGGGGGAGAGAGACAGAGAGAGAGAGAGTGTGGAAACAAACAGAGAGAGAGAGAGACAGCGGTGTCGAGGTCCACCTGGCAGGCCGTCCACAACTTCTCCTCCAACAAGATGGATTCAGAGAACAACGAGTCGGGTAGGGGACTGCTTTTTGAATGTGTGACTCACCGTGTGTTTGTGTGTGCTCAGCCTCGCTGTACCCTGCTGTGTGTGTGTGTGTGTGTGTGTGTGTGTGTGAGACAGAGTAAAAGTAAGAGAGGCTAACAGAGTCTGTACTGTTTGTGAACAAGCCTGTGCGGCGGCGGCGGCCATTGATCTGCTCTCTGTCTGAACCCTCGAGCCCACTCGACCTGATCGTCCAATCAGCCGCCTGGCTCTGCTTGCGTGACGCACCTTGAGACCAATCGGCGAGGAGGTGCCGACTGGGTGTTGTCATAGGAGCAACATTTGTTGTTTTCTATGAATTAAAGCAGCACCGGCTGAGATAGAAGTTTCTCCTTAAATCTTATAGGTGTGATCAGCTCGTGTGTCGATGGGCACACTCTGCACGGGGGGTGAATGTTTTGATGACTCATCAGTTTTGATTTGATGAAGGATAAGAGTTCTTCACAATAAGGCGTGTAGCTGACCTGATTGAACAGACGGGTGACGGCACTCAGGCTTTAATATTTACAGTCTGTTATACAAACGTCTTACCAGGAGTCATCGAGTACATCGCTACGTCTGAAAGAGTTCAGATTTTGAAAAACATTTGTGCAGTTTCCTGATTTGAAGAGAACAAACTTTAATGATTGAGATTTTGAACCCCGCCCTGTTCTGAAACAGTTTCTAAAAGATCAAAACTTCATGCTTCAAGGGCCTGCCATGACTCTGACTCACAGATGACTGTTTTGATTGAGCAGCTTTCATGTGATTGCTTCCCTTATTCTCCGTTTGACTGAAAGCAGCAGCAGCAGCTTCAGCAGCCTGCTTCAGCTCTGTGACGCTGGCTGTCACAGGAAGAGCGTCCTCAGCATGTGGAGTATTACAAACAGAAGTCCACAGGTGAATCTGAGCATGAAGGACTGCAGGAGGCTGTTTCCATGTTTGGGCGGTCTGCGGTCGCCCTTCAGCCTCGGGCCGGCAGATGTTTGATTGGCAGCTGCGCTGAAGCACCAGAGGTCATCTGTTGTCTTTCATGCTCAATTAAATCCCTCCCATCCCAGCCTGCTACCACACACACACACACACACACACACACACACACACACACACACACACGTTTCCTGCTGTCAGAATAGCTGAGTGTAAAGTGTACAGTCATGGACACACACACAACAAAGAGCTGAGTGAGCAGGAGGACGTCTCTGCACTCTCAGTGCTAACTGCAGCGTGCTTTCAGTTTTACACACAGACGTTAAAACACATCAGACCCTGGACTGAAAGAACAACGATGGGGAGGCAGAACACGCCATGTGTGGTCACTCTCTGCACCTCCCCCTGAAAATACCTCTGAAATAAACTGAGTGTGGCCCACATGATAACCTGAGAAGACCTCTGGTTGGATCGTTGTGATTCTATACAAATAAAAGAATTGAAGCACTGATGAAGTGTGCGGGCATATCTTCTGTTTCCTGCTGCTGTTTTTAAAGACTTTATATGTGATGTTTTGATCCAGCAGGTGTCGCCCTTGAGCACCAGCATGAAACCAAAACAACTGGCGCTGCATTGTTGTGTTAGCATGCTAATGCTAGCGATCTTTATTATGCTGGTATCTTCACACTGCATGTAAATTTACCTGAAATGAGCGTGATCTAGAAACACAGTTAAGCAGTGAGTACAGTATGTTATTCTTCTTTTCTCTAGTCTCTCAATTAAACAACTTTTATACACGAGGGGAGGAGTCAGCCGGCTGTCCTGGCGATGTAAACAAAGTGAAGATATGACTCTGAAAACTCTGAAAACATCACAGACAGTGGGACTCGGGTGTTACACCCATTGTAGACAGTCATGACTCACAGAGTTATTTTCAGAGGATATATTTGATTTATACATTTAAAGGTGAAAAATCACATATAAAGACTTTAACTTGCTCTGCACTTACAGGATGTGCACATAATCAGCCCTTTTCAGATTTTTAAATTTTTTGTAAACAAGATCTTTTAGAATACCAAGAGAGCATTCAGTCCAGGATGAACTGATTTGATACCAGGGGTACAGGGGTCAAAGGTCAAAAAACACAAATTACAATGGACTCAAGATGAGGCTGCATGATAATGGAAAAGAAAGTGACATTGCAATATATTTTCTCTGTGATATTGCATTACATATTGTGATTATGGCGCCATCGAGCAGCCCTAACTCAAGATTGTTTTAGGACTAATTCCCTTCCCATTTCTGTGAAGCCCTAAATCTCTGGTTGCCTCGTTTGAATATTTGTCTTTTTGGCCTGAATGTGCATTTGTGAAATATGTAGGATGTGATGATTTAAATATCGCTCTTTCATTCAGTCAACCACGATGGATTTTAATGGTTTGATTCACGGGCACTTAAAAGCTAGTGAAAACGGTGAAGCATTCTGGTAAAGTGTTCATTATCAGAGGCTGTTTGTCGTTAATGGCGTCTGGATTGTGTGTTCCACTCTGAATGTAAGCAGGTCGTGCCCTTTATGTAAATACACAAAGGAGGGGAGGACAAAGTGTTCAAACAGAGACGCTGCTTTAGACCTGATGTGTTTTTAATGCATCTATTGACTATGGAGTCATTCTAACTGTCAGCTGAAATGAGCCGTGGTGGAGGCTTTTATCAGACACTTGTTGTTCAATGTGAAAATGTCAGAACAGAAGTCACATTTTATCCAACTGATACCGCAGCTGAGGTTTAGAAATCACACAAGCTTTTTATTGCTTTACTTCACCAGATCTTCTGCTTCTCCTGCGGGTTTGTCAGCTTTCCTGCGTCAGAGCACACAGTTCATGCTCTATCTGTGATGACTGACCCGGGTTGTGTTTGCTCCCTCATTTAACCCCGACCACTCCGGGCTTCCTGTATTATCCATCCTCTTTAAAAGAACCTCTTCATAGCACAATTACTGTATCGGAGCTCGGCTGTCGTTACGCCTTTTGTGCATTCATTTTGATTCTGCAACTGTAATACTGATGAATTCACATTGCATTATGGGCAGTGCGGGAAGCACATTAGAGCACGGCATAGCGGGAGCTCCACACACACACAGTCAGACATGCACACACACATTTGACGCTGCACTCCCCCGCTGGCTCTGCAGATCCTGTCTCGCCCCTCCACCCACCTGTGTTACTTCCTCTGAAGGCGGTACAGAGGCCTCCACAACATTCATATTAAAGGCCAAACGTCACAGGGGACGTAAATATCACACCTTGAAACGTCTGACTGTCGGACTGTTGAAAAGTTCTGTGAAGTTTTAGAAACGAGAGCAGAAGTTTGAGTCCCGATGACATCAGAGATGTGATCGACGGGTGAAATTAGAACCGAGCTCAAGGGGGGAAAAATCAGCAGCGTGGTCAGTGCAGATGGGATCAGAATTAAGGGGCTGAAGTTATAATTACAATTAACCTACTTTCTATGGATAAACTGTCCAAAGGGGGCTCTTCACCAAAACAGTCCTTTTACTATGGAAGTGTCTCTAAAAGAACATCCAAACTTTGTTGGCATGTGAGAGGAGAGAGGGAAGAGGGGACTCCAACCACATAAATATGGACTTTAATGTTTAAATAAACTCGTGGCCTTAAACTGTTTATCAAATATCTATCATTATTTTTATAGCGCCAATTCGTACTAAGTGTTATCTTGAGACGCTTTACAAAAGCATATGGGATGATATGCAGGAAGGATTTCTCGCCTTCCTGTTGTCCACACATCCTCGCCGCTGAGGTGGAGGTCGGGGCACGCTGTGCATGCAGGACGGCGGTGGGTGTGAGATGACGCAGTCTGACAATGAGGCTTGGGCAGCCAGCAGGGAGGTTGGGTGGTTGTAGTGCCCGATCACCTCGCTGAGTGTTGGGGGAGCTCCGTCATGGTTGAGGGGACGACACAGTCCGATGGTGGAGGCTGGGCGTCATGGCGGTGGTTGTGGGGACGACACAGTCCGATGGTGGAGGCTGGGCGTCATGGCGGTGGTTGTGGGGACGACACAGTCCGATGGTAGCGTCATGGCGGTGGTTGTGGGGACGACACAGTCCGATGGTAGCGTCATGGCGGTGGTTGTGGGGACGACACAGTCCGATGGTAGCGTCATGGCGGTGGTTGTGGGGACGACACAGTCCGATGGTAGCGTCATGGTGGTGGTTGTGGGGACGACACAGTCCGATGGTAGCGTCATGGCGGTGGTTGAGGGGACGACACAGTCCGATGGTAGCGTCATGGCGGTGGTTGAGGGGACGACACAGTCCGATGGTAGCGTCATGGCGGTGGTTGAGGGGACGACACAGTCCGATGGTGGAGGCTGGGCGTCATGGCGGTGGTTGTGGGGACGACACAGTCCGATGGTAGCGTCATGGCGGTGGTTGAGGGGACGACACAGTCCGATGGTAGCGTCATGGCGGTGGTTGAGGGGACGACACAGTCCGATGGTGGAGGCTGGGCGTCATGGCGGTGGTTGAGGGGACGACACAGTCCGATGGTGGAGGCTGGGCGTCATGGCGGTGGTTGAGGGGACGACACAGTCCGATGGTGGAGGCTGGGCGTCATGGCGGTGGTTGAGGGGACGACACAGTCCGATGGTGGAGGCTGGGCGTCATGGCGGTGGTTGAGGGGACGACACAGTCCGATGGTAGCGTCATGGCGGTGGTTGTGGGGACGACACAGTCCGATGGTAGCGTCATGGTGGTGGTTGTGGGGACGACACAGTCCGATGGTAGCGTCATGGCGGTGGTTGAGGGGACGACACAGTCCGATGGTAGCGTCATGGCGGTGGTTGAGGGGACGACACAGTCCGATGGTAGCGTCATGGCGGTGGTTGAGGGGACGACACAGTCCGATGGTGGAGGCTGGGCGTCATGGCGGTGGTTGTGGGGACGACACAGTCCGATGGTAGCGTCATGGCGGTGGTTGAGGGGACGACACAGTCCGATGGTAGCGTCATGGCGGTGGTTGAGGGGACGACACAGTCCGATGGTGGAGGCTGGGCGTCATGGCGGTGGTTGAGGGGACGACACAGTCCGATGGTGGAGGCTGGGCGTCATGGCGGTGGTTGAGGGGACGACACAGTCCGATGGTGGAGGCTGGGCGTCATGGCGGTGGTTGAGGGGACGACACAGTCCGATGGTGGAGGCTGGGCGTCATGGCGGTGGTTGTGGGGACGACACAGTCCGATGGTGGAGGCTGAGCGTCATGGCGGTGGTTGAGGGGACGACACAGTCCGATGGTGGAGGCTGAGCGTCATGGCGGTGGTTGAGGGGACGACACAGTCCGATGGTGGAGGCTGGGCGTCATGGACGTCGGGTGGTAGTAGTGTCAGATCACCTCAGGTTGAAAATATAAAAAAAAGAGAGCTGGGATCTTTGACGATGTTTTAAAGGAGGTGGTGTTGAGTTTTTTTAAAGCTGGATGAAACTCTTTAAAAACTAAACTGCATAAAACCCGTCTTTAATGTTTTACTAAAGGTTCTCTCTTGTTGACCTTTGACCTGCTGAAGTCGCACCGTCTGAAACCTCTCAGCCGGAAAGTGAAATATGATTATTTTTATCCAGACTGTGCAGAAGTCCCTCCAGCTCTGCCTCGAACTCATCCCTCTTCTTCTTCTTCTTCTTCCTCCTCCTGACCTGTACTTTAAATTAATATTCTCAGACATTTCGCTGACATTTAACTTACATCTCCAGGCATTTAGCTGACAATGAGCTGTGGCTGACTTTTACTGAAGCAGGCCTTCTGTCACATTACTGTTCAAATATATTTCTCAATTCAGCTCTTATGGTGCATACTTTATATTTAGTGCTGCTATAGTTTGTAGTTTTATATTTTATAAAAAGGGAATCAATGCAAATGTAATTCAAGAAAGAAGCAAACAGAAATGAATATTTATGTTACATCAAATATCTGGGACTCATCAGTCGACGTCTAGTCCTTTTCAGACAGATTTATTTTTAGCAAAAGTGCTGGAACTAATTCTGTAACGTCGTAATATTGGTGTGCCAGTCTGTGAGTTCACATCGCGTCTCGTCGTTCTGGACGCACAGCACAGCGGGAGCTCCACATACACACTCATTCAGACATGCACACACACACACACACACACACACACACTGCGCTGCGCTCCCCCGCTGATCTTGTCCCGCCTCTGTAACGCCTCTGTTACTACCCCTGAAGACTGTACAGAGGGGGGATCACTTAGTCCACCCATTACGCCTCGAAAACATTCAGCTTGAAGGCAAAACATCCCAGGGGCGTAAATCTTGCAGATTGAAGCGTCAGTGATTCTGTATCTCGCAGAGCATATCAGATGCTACGCTACACCACGTTCGCTACTGGTTTAAAGTGAGGGGACAATTCAATTATTGATCCCCTCGGTTAAAAGAAAAAAAAGCTAAAATGGTACGACAACATACTTAGTGCTGCTCGTAGTCTCTGTTATGTAATCTCCACATTGCCCTGTAGATGGTGTGTGGTGTTAAAGGCTGCGTCATCCATGTTTGCTGAACATGGGGAAACATTTGGCAAACTTTGTGCAGGTGTGGCACATCCAAACAAGTCGCGCTGCATGTTGTTTGAGAGATGTAATCCACAGCAGTTTTCATTGGATGACGTGCGTCTTACTCTCAGTCATTCACCCCTTTGCTAACTGCTTGTGTCTCCCTGTTCATGAACATATGAGAAGTTAAATGTGAGCTCAGTTTCTATCGTCTCCTCACTCGTCTGGTCACAGCCAGTCGTCGGCTTCATCTGCTCTTTGTTTTTTTAATTCACTCTCCACTGTGAGCTCAAACCCAGACAAGACAGAGCATCTAATAACTTTAACAAGATGAGTGTGTGGGTGTTTTAATCTCAGCCTTTTAATTATGAAAAACACACACGCACACTTACAGACTGCACTGGTGGAATCAATAAAAGCTGCACTCAGAGCTCTCTGTAATGAAAGGCTGGGTATGAATGGCTTGGTGTGCATAATAATGTTGCTTTGATTACCAAAGCTTTTATTGATGTTGTAACTGAGCGAGGTGATTAGGTTCACTGTTTAGCCCCGCCCCCTTTTCATGCCTCCGTCAGCCTCCTCAGAGTTACCAGTGGAACTGCTGTTCGCTTGTCCTTCTCCATGAACTCTAGATTTAAAAAGCCACCGGAGCGTCCACAGTTTCAAAATCCTCTCTCTCTTCTCTGCAAGAGGTTCTCCCTCTCAACTAACGCCAAAGTCCGCCATCTTTGCTGGACTGACGCAGTGAGGAGAGCGCACAGGATAATCAGGACGTATGGGACTATGGTCTCTGTAGTTCCCACTTCCCTCCACTCTGCTCCCCTGAAGCTGTAACTAAAATCCACTTTTAGCCCAGATGACCTCTGGTTTCATACCGTCAAAGGTCTATGACAGGTGACATTGTGAAATTGACGATACGGTTACATCCCTACCATCTGGAAGAGAGTTTTTGGATATTCTGTCTCAGCCTAACTTTCAGTCGACCTAACGACAGGCTGAGAGCTGGAGCTGAGGCGGGGTTTGAGACTCTTTTTAAACAGTTACATCGCTCCCACCTGTCAATCATGTCAGCAACCGCTGCAGACAGGTTTTTTTGCCTGTTGTGTGTATGTGACTTCCTGTGTTCCTGCAGCCAGCCTTTAGTGGACACTCGATGAACTGCAGGACTTTACACTTCCGCATTGGATTCATTTTTCAAGCCCTGAGGTTGCCGCTTGTTGTAAACGCTTCCACCAGGTCAGTGTAGTACGAAGCGATCTTTAGCGAGCCTTACACTCATGAAGAGGACGAGATCGTAACGCTTCATCCACTGCTGCTCATGTTTTTGATTACAGAAACTCGTGCTCTCTGTCTCACATTCAGCTGCTTTTGGTTTGGAAACACCAGAAACACACCATCAACATTATAAAATCCAGCTTGTTACTCCAGCACGCTACATGGAAAGAAATCAGACAGTTTGAACACCATTACCTTTTAGCTCTGTTTGTTCTAAATACATGAAGCGTTTGAAGAAACTCAGAAGTCACGTCGCATGAGGTAAAAAAACCTAAAGCACACACGCTCATGATCATTTTTGATTTCCAGAGTTTGAGAATTTTTTCAAAACCTCTGAAGAAAGTGTTGAACTCTGGCGGCCTGATGAAAAGGAGGTAAACTGAGATGGCTGTGCTTCCCAGAACACCGAGTTCCTGGAGTGTCTTTCTGTGCTGCAGGATTAAGTGATAACGTCCCCGCCCGGCGGCTCAAGTCCCCATAACGTGATGACTTTAATTCAGTGTGTGGCCCGATGGAGGAGATGTGATTGCTGATAAGAGATTCATTCAGAGGCAGTCCCTCCTTAATTGGATTTGCTTCAGCTTAAAAGACACACGACTGCTTTTTAAGAAGGCTGATTGTGAATAGAAGGCGTCACTCTCCAACACGTGACTGCAGACGCAGAAACATTCGATATCACACATTAGAGTCGGACCATCACGGGACTCATGTTCCTGTTAATGCTGTTCAGGGGAAGTCATCATAAAGTCACACGTTAGAGCAGTTTGGTTTCTTTAAAGTCAGGGTTGGTCATTTCCTCCAGATCCACTTTTTCAGATTTTGGTGTAAATTGTCTTTAGGTCCTGACAGAAATTAATAACTCATGTTCTCTGAAAAAGGAACAAAGAAAATCCATCATCTGGATCAGTTTGTAAGTCTGTAAAAACTTCGACCAGTGTCTGCCACGAGGTACCAATCTGATGAACCAATCAGACGCCTCCCTGTCTCTCTTATCCCACACTGCGTCACGATGACTTTAGGAGTTTAAACTGAGAGTTTACTGAATGAGACATGAGACGACGTAGTTTCTACACAATGACAGAGATGAGCTGAGCTACACTTCTGGAGAGACGGCGCTGCATGTAAGTGAGGGGGCGTGGCTTATGAGGGAGCACAGAGGGGAGGGGGTGCAGACGGAGCACTGAGGGAATGCTGCTTTCAAAATCATGCTAGTTTTAGAAAATGACCAACCCTGCCTTACAGTGAGAAATAAAACAATAAGTGTTGACCCACATTGGATCTCTTCACTACCTCCCTGCTGCTGCTGCTGCTGCTGCTCGTTTTTTTCTAACTCCAGCACAAACACACCTGATTAAACTTAATAAGGTATTGATCAGATATTGACGGAGCACGCCGAGATCCAGCCAAGCCATGATTAACAGTTGGTCTCATTTTATTAAATATTGATCCTGGGGTTTTATGATTTATTATACTTATGTTTGCTTATGTTTGATTGAGACTGAGGGTGTTTTTGACACCAGTTGTCCGTTTTTGATTTTGCATTTCTTCAATTATTTTTATTTGATTTATTTATTTTTGGGCCTTTATTGTAGAGACAGGACAGAAAGGATAGAGTCAGAAATCAGGGAGAGGGAGAGTGGGGTATGACCAGACGAGAACCTTTGGTGTTGAAAAATGAAGCCGATGTGGAAGTGCAAAATCCTGCAGAGGCAGAAGAAGTAACAGTGAACCAGGTCAGTAAAGTAGCTGTCATGTTCTCTGTGGTGTTCAGACACTGACTTGACCACCCTTCCCTTTTTTTTTTTTTTTTTTTGAGTTCGTGTAGTTCTCTGATGTGCGGACGAGGACTCGACTGCCTGAGTCCGTCTGTGTTGTAAACTGAGCACGTTTAATGATCACGTGAAGGCCTTCATGTGTTGTATTAAGACATTCTGTACAAGACGTACCGTGCTGAGGCCCGGTTAGACATGGAGCAGTGTGAGTGCAGGCCAGAGGGGGAATTAGTAGGAAGAGGGGTAATACGGTGTGAGTACGCCCTTACACAACCTTTAGTTTATGTTTTACAGATTCTAGAGAAATGAAGCAAAACTACAGTGAATGTCTTTGTAAATAAAAACCAGTAATAAAATCTCTTCAGGTCATGTGAGTAAATGTTTCTCTTCAGCAGGAATAAAGTGTTCTAGTCCTGATCACACGTTGGATAGTTGAATAGCTTTTAATGAACACCATTTGTGTTTGGGACGTGTTCGTGCTGAACAGTTTGGAGACATTAAATGAGCGTCTGTTTCTGCTCAGTCATCCGGAGCAGAGCCACAGTTTCCACTAAGTCTTGTTTCCATTCATGGTCATCAGGAGCAGGGTCACGTGTCGGAGGCCTGGAGGACTTGTTTATGGTTCTGTGAGAGACTGGTGGTTAACAAAATCCCCCAATTCAAACCTCCGTGAGCCCCTGAGCAGTGTTTTAATCTGTGTAAATGTACAGTAAATCCATGGTCAAACACTGAGACACGTTTTCCATTTTAAGAATCATATATGAACGTCAGCAGAACCTTTACGTAGTCTGGTTCCATGGAGGCAAAAAGGCAAAAATTTTACCCTCCAACCAGTTCAGCAGGGCAACAAGAGTGAGTTCTGTCAGATGGGGCTCTTCTGAAAAGAGAGGATATCAGACAAGGAAACCCACAGAGCATCCAGCTAATTTCAAAATAAAACACAATTTATAGACTCACTACTGCTCCTTTAAATGTTCTGCCCCCCCCACAGAGGGGGAGGCGAACGATAGCTGAATTAGTCTAGAATAAAATGGACAGACGTGTGAGCTTCAGGGCTGACTGTGACATGCTCTCTCTGCTCAGGAGGTTCCAGCCTGAAGGCGTCTCACTGTTCTCAGTATAGTTCTGAGTCAGAGCTCCATAAAGTGCAGGTATATGGTAATTACACGGTCCACTGCCTCAGTCTCAGGCTGGACACTGGCCATCTCTCTCCCCTGCAGCTGCAGTCACGATGGACGTCACGATGCCTGAGTTGTCCTCAGATCAGTCTGTCCTGAACTGTTTCAGTAAGAACATCTTTTTATAATCCAGGCTTTTACATGCTAACATCATCTAAACCATTTCACTGAATATGCACCTTTACACATCAACTTAAACGATAGTACATCTTATCGCATTCAGAGTCCAAGACAAACGCAGCAGGATAACATGAGCATGGTAGGTTTTCTAAAATTAGGGTTCTTGAAATATTTTATATCTCAAAATGACTTCTTAAAAAGCGGTCTAACGTGCTGATAATACAAGTCATCATCCCAGAAGACTTAAAGGTCAGATCAGTATGTCCTCCTTCTAACTTTAGATTCTGCTCCTGAATGCTCTGGATTTATTTGGACCAGAGAAGGTAGGAGGTTTTAAGACGACCCCCCACACGACCGTTTTGGACGCCCCTCGGTTTGTCAGATATGAGAGCAGTTATCAGGTCAACAGGTGTTGCAGTGATGGAAGCGGTCAAGAGAAGTGGTTCAGATAGAAGTGATTGTACCCGACCTAAAAAGCCTCTGCATGTTTCTAATAAGCTCCACGAGCAGAAACGTGCTCAAACTAGGATCAATATTGGAGATGCTTTTGAAAAATGGAGAGAGGTTAGAACACAGAAAGGTTTACAGACCCATGCAGAGCTGGATAAACACTGAAGCTTCAGAGTCCACCACATGGTGACCTGAGTGAGGGGGGGGGGGGACAGCTCTCTATGATGTTTAGAATGTAGACTGCAGTACCCATTTTAAACTCTAGGTGTCAGTTATATATTGCTGCTTTAAAGCAACACTACAAAGATTCTGAAACAAGTTCAGCCTCAGATTTAATAACTAGCCGACATATAATCCCCTTTTTCTGCACTTCTTCCTTCTCCAATTCTAAATTTGGAGAATAAAAATAAAATAATGGGCGGAAAACTTTAACTTTAACTAAATGATCCCTGTCTGTTGGTTTTCCATCACACTGACTCGTGTTTTGGTTGTTGTGAGATCAGCTCTCGCTCATCGGGAGCCGAGCAGATGTGTCTTTTTTTCTTCAGCAAGAGTTAACCGGGTGGTGTTGCGTAAATGGCACCATATGTTCTTCCTTGCGCTGGCATTTGGCCGTCTGCTCGCTGCCTCGATGACACAGTGAGACTGTCTGTCAAAAGAGGAAGTCACAGAAATGTCTCCACTCAACAAGTTACCAAACAGGAGGTTTAAAAAAACAAAAAAAACAGTTTCCTGGCAGACTTTTTGTTGATTGACTGCTGTTGTGCCTTTAAGTAAGACACTGTTCAGTCATCTTCATAATATTTGTGCTCCCCTTCTTCACATACAATCCCTAAAATATCTCTTCAAAGATATTGATGCAGTGCTCTTCTTCTGTTTTTGGATGGTTTAAAAGCCATTTGAGAATTTTTTCCCCCGGCATTTCAGCGCCCATGTCCTCTGGCTTTTAAATTGGTTTTGAAATAAATGCAGCCCAAAATCCCCGTTGTCACACTCGAATGTATTCCTGACATCCACAATAGAAAAATAAAAATGGCCCATTTATAGTTTTGAGCCATTTGATCTGAGGAATCAGCTACTAAAAGGATTAGGATTGAATTCTGGCTGTGCTTCCCGGACTCCACGGCGTCTCAGTTTTCCTGCTGTTACAGTAAAAATCTGTTCACCTGATCGTGCTGCCGCAGCTGCTGCCAGAAAGAATCCTTTTCCAATGGTCATACTTTATTCTCAGGTTCAGGGATGAAACGTATACGAGTGGATGCGTAGCGACAGCGGCTCCAGAAAACCTATTTCACAGTGATGCTTCTTTTTCTCGGTCTGTGACAGACGTGACTCTGAGCACCGTGGGGAGAAGGGAAAGACGGGTTTGATCCCTTTTTCCGTTTTCGCAGGGTTTTGATGATCTCAGTGTGGTGCGGCGCCTGTGTCGCTCAGCCTGAACTCCCATTGTGAGCTGACATGAATTTGACGGCTTGGCAGATGGAAAAAGGAAGACGTCTTTTGATGATTTTTTTCAGTCGTCGGTGAAGCAGCGGAGAGGTCGTCCCTGCTGACTCCGCTTCTCCTGAACTCCTCAGATGAAATAAAGGGGATGCAAATCACTGTTTTTGTTTTGAAATGCTGCTGAGGCGCCGGCATTGGTTTGAGTCAACACTGAGTATGTTTGTGCAAAGATGGCATGTAGATGTCAAAGCCAACTTCCTGTCTTCAGTCTGATTAGTCGAGTTTCATGAATCATATGGTTTAACATTTCTTTATTAGTACCTAAAAAAAAAAAAAAGTACAGTTGTTCTGCAGATGGGAGATAAGGCATTCCAAAGATAAACACAACACATTACAGCAGATTCATAGTTCAAAGGACCAAACGGGTTAGGGTCCTAAAAAGGTCCTAAAAAGCCTCTGCATGTTTCTAATAAGCTCCACGAGCAGAAACGTGCTCAAACTAGGATCAATATTGGAGATGCTTTTGAAAAATGGAGAGAGGTTAGAACACAGAAAGGTTTACAGACCCATGCAGAGCTGGATAAACACTGAAGCTTCTGTTTTTTTGTATTGTCGGTGTTTAGATTAAATACAATGGCGTCGCTTTCAAGTGCTTCACAGACACCCGCTTAAATGTCTAAAATATCCTTTCATAGCTAAAGTACATGAGCTGTGAGGTGTGTTTCTGTAGTGGTTAGTTCTCCTCTTAGGAACAACAAAAGGACAGCCACAGTGAAGATGCTGAAACTCAAAGTTTAAAGGATGAGAACAGTCATGGAGATTATAGCTCATCTTACGCTGCAGCTGCGAAGAAGAACGATCGGACAGGTTGAGTTGTGTCTCAAGTAGAAACGGTGGATTCCACAGGATACACGTGTGTGGCGCTACGTCTACGCCTTGGTGTTCTTTATTGTCTTGAATGAGGTGTCTACATCTACATTAGTTAGTACATTTCATTTCCAGACCCTCAACTAATGAATTAAGCTTGCCACATCAGCTGATTATAGATTTTTTACAAGCAATTCAGGTCTAATTTTTTCTCCGGATATCTTGAAAGAAGGCTTAAAATCAGTGTAATGATATATTTTTGACCAGAAATTAAACAAATATACTTGTTTAGATTTTAGTTTTTGCAGTGTGGTGACAGTGTTGTATAGGCATACACTTATTTCCAACCATACAGGATGTTGTTTTCCAAACATGGAGCTGATTTGAGATTTAACAAAGGTATTTTAAATGAACTCAAACGGCCACATGTGAACAAGAGTTCATGACAGAGTATTTAGTGTCAAGGGTTCCTTATTTCAAACGCTGTCCTTCATGAACTCACTCCACAAAAAGCCTGCAGGTGCGTCACAGTTAAGTGTCTGATATCTGCACTCTGTGTCAGGGTGAGGTAACAGATATTTTTGAGAATCCCCCCTCAGCTTGAACGGCAAACACTCGAGTGCAGCTTCATTATTAGACTGACACTTCATCATCATCCTCGTCATCATCACCCTGATCTCATCGCAGCTTCAGGTCAACCATCTGTTCTCTCCTGATACGAGAGGAAGGGACTCTCTCACACACAGACGCTCCTCTAGTGGACAGTTAAGACATACGAACTGATGACATGTTTTCAGGAGTGAAATCTGTAACCCATGGGATACATTTCCATGTGCTATTTAAATTCAAATTATAGTTCTCAAATGAAGAATACAATGTTCCAATCTTCAGCACCTCAGGGAGCCTTGAACCACATTCGACCCTCCACCAAACCCCTCCGCAACTATCCAATTATATCCTTAGCAACCTAAAGTAGGCACACGAGGATAGTCGAGCCCTGTAATCCCCCACACCGTGAAAGGTTTTTGTATGGGGTACAGGTACAACTTCTGGGATTGCGCCAATGGATCGCTTCCCATTGCAGGAATATGGCTGTAATGGCTGCAACTACATTGTAGGAGTCAGTTCTGCCCAATTAAAATACACCCAAAAAAGAAACACCGTAAAGGAAGGGCAACAATGGAGGACGTCCAACATTTTGTGTTCTTTGTTCTTGACATGTGGCTGTTTATCACAAGAAGACGACCAGCTTTAATTGAGGGAAAGCTGCAGGCCGCAAGGAAAAAGATCTTAAAATTACTCTCTCGAAATCCAGGCAATATTTAAACATGGTACATTCGAAGCTTGATCCAATGGCAACTGGACTGGTTGAAGATCTTGAAGATGTCCACAGAGGTTTAGATTTCTGTCTCCATCCACAGTTCAAAGGAAAAACAGAATCCGTTGAATTCTCCATCATGCACCATAACCAGCTCTCCGAACCTCCACCATGCACTGATGTTTCCTCTTGACTATTACAGTAACAGCATGCTGTAAAGTGAAGTGTTGTTTGTTCAACAGCGGTTTAATTAGTAGAGGTGGAGAATCAAACAGCTGATAATCAGTTACTCTGTCTAGCTTATCAGTGTCCTGTCAGGTTTAATAACTGAATCTGTGGCGCTCTGCTGCTCTTTCTGCTCTGCTGTGGCACTCCAATTATCTCTCGTCCAGAGCAGGGACACTTTCTCATCATGTTGCTGTCACGGGGTCTTCACAACGCTCTGTGATAAGCCAAGAACCAATCTGAATGATGCAGCACACACATCTGGAAAGAATATATGGATCACGACCTCTTTAAGAACACCCTAACCCCATTGCCAGCTTTATTTAGGGGACTGTCTGCACCAGAAATACAAGCAGTCGCTCATGTGTGTGACAGTTTTATCAAAACGTTTCTAATCGTCGCTCCACAGTGACCTCCAGTTGCTGTAGTTGTTGAGAAATGTGACTTTGAGAGTAGAAGTCCTGTAGACGTCGCACTTCAGCATCAGTCTCTCAAACCAAAACAGTTGTTGTAGTCAAGCGCACGGCTTTCCTTCCTGGTTGGGAAAGTCCATGTCCTCCAGAGATGATACTCCACCACTCATCAGTCAGCGTCCCTGAGTGGGCGGGGCCGTCTCTCCTCTCCTACGTGGTGGCAGGGCTAACAGTTAAAAGAAGGGAGGATTTCTCGTGGGGCAAAAAAGAAGTATGAAACATGTTTGAGCCTGTGAGTCTAACGTAGACAAACTGAAGACAGTGACTTCCATCAGGGTGAACACAGAGCTGAGAACAACAAAACCAGAGGGTTCCTCTTTTAAGGAAGCCGTATGAGTTAGGATCTATTTGATGTCTGCTATATTAATATATAAAAATTCACTTATTACACCATTAGGAGAGGAGGCCAGGGCTGAAGGATGGGCCAAACAAACTCTGGAGTCAAGTTAACATAATTTACCCAACATGTAATGTAACCATCCAAACTATAAACAAATAGTTTCTCCCATGTGTTCATCAGGGAGAAGGGTGTTGGTGGAATGCTTTTTTGAAACTAGAAAACGAAGCCCCAGCATCGCAAACTTAAATGCTGCCAAACTCCATTGACAAAAACAGGACTCTGAAGCTTCAGTGTTTATCCAGCTCTGCATGGGTCTGTAAACCTTTCTGTGTTCTAACCTCTCTCCATTTTTCAAAAGCATCTCCAATATTGATCCTAGTTTGAGCACGTTTCTGCTCGTGGAGCTTATTAGAAACATGCAGAGGCTTTTTAGGTCGGGTACAATCACTTCTATCTGAACCACTTCTCTTGACCGCTTCCATCACTGCAACACCTGTTGACCTGATAACTGCTCTCATATCTGACAAACCGAGGGGCTTCTACAACTGCCTTGCCTTAAAACAGAAAACAAAAATTACCATTCATGACTGGAATCTAAAGGATCCTCTTAGAAGGAGGACATACTGGCTGCTGTGTCGTTGTGAGAAAAGCCAGCACTTCAACACAGCATGTTTCCTTAATGATCAGATAGTAAGGTCATTATATGGAGGAAAAAACCTATGAACAAACTGAACAAATCCTTGCTGTTTGAAAAGAACGGTACTGTATCTTCATTTTACCAAGAGTGAAAGGATAACTAAGATGCCTTTTTATATGAAATTCTCAAACTGCTTAAAGGTTCTTGAGCTCTCTGAGGATTTATGAAGTGGAATCTCCAGCTAAATCCCCTCTTTCCATCCCCCTCTTTCGATAAAAAAAGGCTTAGACAGGTAATTGTGTCTCTCCACACTGGATTGTACAGCCTCTCTCTCTCCCTCCTGGACGCCCACCAGCTTCAGTTTTATCTGCTCCCATTACTTTCAGCTCCACCCCTGAGATGGAGGCTGGTTCAGGGATGGACAGGCTCCTCCCGTGTGTTAAAGTTTTGGGGGATGGTTGAGGGTCACGATCTTTTCTATAGTGTCCATAAATAAGACAGTGTTGTTTTTATAGTTCTTGGATGAGGTGTTGTCTGTAGAGTTGGGGTTTGTCACACTGCTGATGGATGTCCCCGTCTTCAGCCTCTTCAGAGATTCATCGTCCGGAGGTGGAGGGCGACCGGAGAAGGGACTGAATATTGGGCTCATTTGTCACCTACCTCCCTCCCTCTATCCATCAATCCCTCCTTTCTTCCTGATATCCTTTCCTCCTGGTTTCCTCTCCTTATTCCCTTCTTCTATGATCCACAGTGTTTTCTTTTCCCTCCTATGCTTCATCTGCCCACATCCTCCCTCACATCTTTCACTATGTCCTTCTTTTTTGACTCTTAAATGCATCTTTCCTCTTTGCACATCACCCTTCTCTATCTTTTAATTCTCTATTCGTCCGTCTCCCTCCCTTCTTTTTCTCCTCTGATTACTCCCCTCACTCTCTTCTCTCCCTGTCCACTTCTTCTCTCCTCTCATCCGTCCTTCTGCGGTTGATTTCTCCCTCGCGGTGGCTGTAATTTGCTCAGAGATGGATGAGCTGGGCGCTGCAATCATTCCCCTCCCCCGCTGCTTTTGATGGATCTCCAGTCTCGACCGTTTGGAGTCATTCTTCGAGCCGCCCGGTGCTAGCTTCCCCACGAAGGCAGACTGATAAAACAGCCAGCTGAAAGAGAGGACATCTAGTGTTTTAATGGGTTTCTAAAGGCCCAAATGACACTGGATGAACTCTCGGGGTTCACATTAAGAACCACTTCTATCACTTCATCGCACATCTCTTTTTCCCTGCTCTGAAATCAGTACCGCGCTCGTCCAAAAGAACCATATTAGTGAGTCTGAAAAAACACACTTATCATTAAAGGCAGCATGAATCTAGCAGCTACTATGTTCTTTTCGTTGAAAATTCTGTTTTTGACACTGGAATCTGTTGCTAATGGGGGGAAAATGCATCTTAGTCTTTCAAAGAAAAGGTCTGTCTCTTTTTGTGAATGTGTCAGTCACTTCAGAACAACAGATTGTTCTAACCTCAGAACAATCTGAGCTTGCCCCCATCCCCATCCCAAGGATAATGTTCCAGCCATTGAAGTCCTCTTTATGGCTGCTAGCACATGTTGTCTACTAAAGTGATTCAAAAGCATTCTGCTGTGATCAGTTATTTAGACCCCAAGCCTTTCCAAAAGGTGAATTACCCTGTAGATCTTCTCTAAAAATGTAGCTGTGGCTGGACATCCTTCATTGTATGGTCCTGTTCGTGGTGTCTGTCCTAAAAAGCATTTCTTAGCCTTTGAATGTGTTCGAACATTCACATTTCCCATTAAATGAACCACGAAGGAGTTCCAAGGTGATTCAAACTCTGAAAGCCACTTACAAGGTGTTAAAGGAAGAGTGCTTCAATTTTCCAATTTTGGGGTGCCATTTTTGGTCTTTGTGAGGCAGCAGTACGACACTAAAAAGCCACAAATGTAAGTTTCAATGAAGTCATGTCCTTAGACAAAACTTTAAACTCCTTCTAAAATTTCAGTTTTCTACCTTATCTTTTCTAGTGCTGTCCATTGCCTTGTTCTACTGTCCTTATAAGAGAAGAAGATACTTTATTTATCGTCTAACCCAATTTTTGTTGAGACATGCTTGAGACCAATTTCCAGATTTGGTCCGCAACAGGACTTGAACTGGCCACGTACTGGTTCCCAACCCAACCCCCTAAAGACTGAGCTTCTGCCGCCCCCACACAATGTGTAATGATAATAACAATGGTATGAACCAATCATTTGTTGTCTGGTTGCTGTAACAAGATTTCAGTTGTGCATTATCATATTATACTTTTCCACCTGAGCTTTTCTGAAGAGCTCAAGTTTCTCCTTACACCCTCCTCTTCCTCTTTTTTTGTCCTCCGTCTTGGAAACGTGAACCCTGGGATTTCATCTGACTCTGTTTCCATTTCCTCCCTTTGTCTAGCCCCCATGAATATTTAAATGAGAAATACTGAGCTTTCACCGCCTCCAACGGGACGATTCCACAATCTTCAGTTGGATCATAATTCACTTTGAGCATAACACATTTATCACAGGGCGCAGAGTGTTTCCTGCTGGCTGCTTAAATGTTTATAAGGCAGTGCCACGGGGAAGGTGAACGCACTCAAAGACGATACCATCTGATGCCCTCTAATCCATCTGAAATAACTCCGCGGGAAGAATAATGGGAAATGTCCATGAATAACCTCTGTGTGAGGCTCTGTGTGAAACGGATATATTTATCTTTTTCCTGAATTAAGAAATAAACTGGATAACATCTGTAGCCCGCACACAAAGGGAGGGCCAACTTCAGGAAACGGTTTTGAGTCGAAGGATTCAGTCGTAACTGTGCCCTGAAAAATGATGTTACATTCCCCCAAAATGGATACAAGTCCATAAAAGTTTGTTCTGCAGACTTTTTCTCTACATTGGTATTAAATAACATGACCCAACACACTGCCATTTCTTGGTCCTTAACATCCCTGAGTAGCGCCTGTTCATCTGTTGAGTCTAGTCCAGGGGTCTCCAACCTTTTTTCATCTGACAGCTACTTTCAAAAAAATGAAAGTGGCCAAGGGCTACTTGAATCAAATCGCTTGCATTTATTTACATAGCTCAGCTGAATTAAGCTGCTGTTTGTACATGTGTGAAATTGCAATAAGCCAATGCTTACCTGTTGGAGACCCCTGGTCTAGTCCAACAGTAGAATATAAATGATCCAGCAGCTTCTCTTCCCACTTCAGCGGTAGGAGTCAGAAAATTAAAATTATTTACCTGCAATTTCCCGGGACTGCGCCACAGGAATGAGTCCTAAAACCAGGAAGTGAGTTAGCATTTGAGCGCCATGGGGTCTAACGTCTAAAAGTCAACGGGGAGATTATTTTCCGCAATGATCCAAAATCCCATGAAAACATCCCAGAGGAGGATTCTCGTTAGACCCCCATGGAGATGCTACTTCCTGGTTGGCCTACAAAAATATGTCATATGCTGCTTCCCATGCTGACAATCCAGACCACCGTGTATAAAGTAAATAGAGATTACGCTGCTTCTCATCCTTAAATGATTGGTCCATAACGGCTGATTCAACCTTTCTATATCTGGTTTAAACACCTTTTTCTTCTTGAGCTGCTCACTTAAAGAAAAAACAACAACAACGAGGTGTAACCGATCACAGTCAGGACCTTCTGTTGATGAATAAAAGATACCAAGACGCACCTTGTTTCCTCACTAAAATACTCTTTGTGTCAGATAATCCTGCTGACAGACCGCAGCTCCGGGCCACAGAAGAAAGAACAAAAAAAATAAAATAATAATTAGATATCCGTCTGGCCAGGACCGAAGCAGAGCGACAGGGAGGCTGTACATTTATGGGTCATCATCTGTTTTAGTGCACGCGCCCTTCAAGGTTCAAAAGCAGGACGTGGTAATGCAAGTCAATGAGCCCACCAGCCGTTCAGAGCCATGACGTTCAAAGCAAGTGAACACTCAGAGCATTTGGAAATGCATAAATCAGCCTCTTTCCCCTCTGGGTGTTAGTTGTGTATAAATGAGTAAATGTAACAGACAGAGTCGGCTGTCACTGACTCAAAGTGAGACTTTCTTTTATAAATCCAGAGCTAAGACTCTTCATATCACTGCTCCTCCGTGTCTCTGACGGTTAATGTGGACATTATCGAGATAGATGTGGAGAGACTCACCAATAAGGATGTGAATCTCAGGGTTGCTCACGATACGATGGCATACAATACGATATGACACAGGATACGATGCTGTACGATCAATCAATTATAATCGTTATTTGTAAAGCGCCAATTCATAAGTGTTATCTCGAGAAGCTTTGAGATAATATTCAGGAAGGATTTCTCCTTTGTATAACTTGCGTTCCTGTTGTCCACACTTCCTTGGCGCTGAGGTGGAGGTCGGAGCAGGCCGTGCATGAACGAGGACGGCGGTGGTTGTTTGGACTATACAATCTGATGGTGGAGGCTGGACTTCACGTGGTTGTTGTGGGGACATCACGGTCTGATGGTGGAGGCTGGACGTCACGTGGTTGTTGTGGGGACATCACAATCTGATGGTGGAGGCTGGACGTCACGTGGTTGTTGTGGGGACATCACGGTCTGATGGTGGAGGCTGGACGTCACGTGGTTGTTGTGGGGGACATCACGGTCTGATGGTGGAGGCTGGACGTCACGTGGTTGTTGTGGGGACATCACAATCTGATGGTGGAGGCTGGACGTCACGTGGTTGTTGTGGGGACATCACAATCTGATGGTGGAGGCTGGACGTCACGTGGTTGTTGTGGGGACATCACAATCTGATGGTGGAGGCTGGACGTCACGTGGTTGTTGTGGGGACATCACGGTCTGATGGTGGAGGCTGGACGTCACGTGGTTGTTGTGGGGACATCACAGTCTGATGGTGGAGGCTGGACGTCACGGTTGTTGTGGGGACATCACGGTCTGATGGTGGAGGCTGGACGTCACGTGGTTGTTGTGGGGGACATCACAGTCTGATGGTGGAGGCTGGACGTCACGTGGTTGTTGTTGGGACATCACAGTCTGATGGTGGAGGCTGGACGTCACGTGGTTGTTGGGACATCACAGTCTGATGGTGGAGGCTGGACGTCACGTGGTTGTTGGGACAACACAGTCTGAAGATTGTGGCTGGGCGTCATGGGGGCTGTTGTTGTTGGGACGAAGAAGTCATCCCTCCACCTTAAGTTTCCCATCATCGTCCTTTAAGGCCTCTCAGCTCATTTTAAAAACACCTCCACCCTCTGACTCCACTCAATGTTTCTCATCTCTGAGGATGATGCCACGTCAGCGAGCGGTGTCAGCCAGCTCACAGTGGGCGTGTTAACAACGGCTCAAACCCGCCAAACACTCGAGCCGAAGGAGCGCGTTGTCAGGCGACAGGTTGACAGCGTGGAGTGAGAGCTTCAGTTGTGGCTTTCATCTTCTTGTCAAAGGCCGGGGGAAATGAATCATCAGGGCCGAGGGCTCTCTTTAATCTTGTAGATTACGCGCCTCACAGACGGTTTAGGTGTAGATTAAAGTACACAGCCTACTGTTATTCTGGTGATTAAACAATAAATTAAATAACATATATTGTATGCTCACTTTTGCTTTATTCATATAAAAAACAACAACAATGTAAACCTTATAAATCTGAATAATCAGATTTTTTTGCACCATGATTCTTAAAATAAACATTGCTAATTGAATTAAAAAAACCCTCTGGACTGGTTAAACATATCGTCCTCATCAGAATTAATTCAATCTGTATTTTACTTTAGTTCACTTTGTCTTAATTGACTTCCATTACCTTTCACCTGAGGTTTCTGTGGAGAAGAAGAATTAAAAATAAAAAATACTCCAAGAAATAATTTCAAGTAGAGCAAAGAACCAGTCGAGGATCTGGTGGATCATTTGCATTGTGGAGTTCTAAGAATGTCCAGAATCCACTTTTCTCTTTGACGTACTTCAGAGAGGTCCAGCTCTGAAAGGAAGCCGACATTAACCACGACCCTAAAATAAAGACACCCCCCTGCGTGTCACAGAAATAATACTGTAATGTTTATTCATTCATGTCCTTTGTGCTCATGGTCGTGGGTTCTTGGCGTCTCTCGGAGGTTGTTTTGGTTCCAGCTCTTTGTCGTCTTTCTTCTGTCGGATCACGTTTTCCTGTGAACACAGAGGCCGGTAACCCGAGCCGCCGCCGCCGCTGAGAGCCGGCCGGCCGGCGGCGTCTCGTCTTCTCTGACAGAACGAGCGGTAATCCCAGGTGATGACAGACACACGTCTCAAAGCTGACGCCTCATTGGCCGGATCTGTTGTCTGTCAAAGCCTGTTGTGAAGTGGTGGAATAAGACGGGATGTTTCTGCTCTTACCTGAGCAGGTGAAGTGGAAAAAACTACTTCTACCGTCTGAATGTCAGCCTGACTCACTCCTGCTGGATTCAAATAGAACAACTCGTTGACTGGATGTTTGAAGCCGAGTGACCCGTGAAAACCGGAGTTCTGACCACACTGGAGTCCGGTCATGCCGTCTGTCTGTGTTACTCTGAGACGGGGGATCCTGAGGAGGTACAGACAGGTTCCTCGCACAGAGGCTGACGGAGCGTTCAACTACAGCCGAGCCTCAAACCGGACAGGCCTCCTCAACACGGGTATGTCCGACGCCGTTCTCTCAATCCCACCGCTTCTTTCACACCTGAGTTAGTATATGTGACCTCAAATGATTTAGAAACAATTTAACCAAAACAATGTTTTTAACTTTCTGGAATCAGGATGAATCAAAAAACACGAGTGATGACAAAAACTCTGCATGTTTAGTGCTGAAGATTTTATTTTAAAACTTTTGATCGCTGCTGTAAAACTATTCAAAGAAAATGAAAGTATCGCTCTGATACATCTGCTGGGGCTGCAGAAAAACACCCAAGAATTCAAAAGACTTTAAAAAGCAAAACCAGATATTGGAGCGTTTGAACAAAAGGAGAAACATGAAGGAGGTTTCTTGTCATTGTATTAATTTTTACATGTATCATAAATCCAGTCTATCCTGTGTAAATGTGTCTCTGAGTCCTGACTGTCTACAATGAGGGAGAAGCTCGAGTCCCGCTGGCTGTGTTGTTGTCAGAGCCGTGTTTACATGGACGGGACGGCCGGCTCCTCCCCTTGTGTATAAAAGCTGTTTTAGTCAAGAACTAGAGAGAAGAAGAAGAACATACTCACTGATTATTTGGATGTTAGTAAGAGTTTTTAGATCACGCTCATTCTGTGTCAGTTTACATGAAATGTGAAGCTACGAGCTAACTAAAGAGCGCTAACATTAGCATGCTAGCACAACAATGTGAAGCTACGAGCTAACTAAAGAGCGCTAACATTAGCATGCTAACACAACAATGCAGGACACAGGTGATTACAAATCGAGCCGAGGACGATTTTGTCTGCTGCTTGCGCTAAACTCCTTCCTGTGAACACGAGGGGTGAGGGGTTGGAGGTGTGTCTCTGGAGGAGGCGTGGCCTAACAGCACTTTGTATTGGTTTCATGCTGGTGCTCAAGAGGGCATCTACTGGATCAAAAAGTCACACATTCTTCCTTTAAATAAAGAAATTTATGTAATTGATGTAAATATTTCTTAAAGAATTAGTCGTAGCGGTAAAAAAAAAAAGAAGTGTGTGTGTGTGTGTGTGTGTGTGTGTGTGTGTGTGTGTGTGTGTGTGTGTGTGTGTGTGTGTGTGTGTGTGTGTGTGTGTGTGTGTGTGTGTGTGTGTGTGTGTGTGTGTGTGTGTGTGTGTGTGTGTGTGTGTGTGTGTGTGTGTGTGTGTGTGTGTGTGTGTGTGTGTGTGTGTGTGTGTGTGTGTGTGTGTGTGTGTGTGTGTGTGTGTGTGTGTGTGTTTCTTCAGTGGCTCCATCATCCCTCCTCTGTGTAAATCGATAGAAAATAAAGATTATGTTGGTACTCCACTCAGGTGCCGGTCGGGACCGAGCAGCGCTCTGCTCTCTGATGAAAAATCTCTACCCAGCATGCACCTGTGATGAAAACAGATGTTAACGAGGCGTTTTGATCGGCCGCAGAGTAAAACACGGAGTATAGATTTAACATTAAGAGAAGAGAATGCTTTAAATACCTGAAAAGAACATGTTTACGTCTGTAATGACGTGGTCGTGTGTGACGGCAGGCGCTTGTGTTAGCGTTTACATGTTTATCAATCCTCTCTGCCTTTGTGTTCAAGGCTGCAGCGTGATGGATCTGACCTCCTGTAACGACCTCCTCTCAGCCCGCTGACTTAGAGTGTCTGGGTTTCATTTATCAGTCGTGTGACCACCAAAATCTCTCGACCTCCGGCCCTCTCTGTGCGCCGTGATCATGCTGCGTCCTCTGCAGCTCGCGTTGATGCATCGCCTCGATTATAGAGACGAAGCAGAGATGCTCTTATCTGGATTGTTTTAATGTCATTTGGAGCTGATGTCACTCTTGTGCATCTACACAAAGAAAACAATCAACCGAGGCTGATCACAATCGACTTAGGAGGTAAATCGATTTCTTTTTGATGCCTCAGATGAAAAATCTGCTCAAGAATTCTTTAACAGGATTTGAATAGTAATCTGTGTTTTTGTTTAAGTTGTAGGTTCTTTAAATAAACAGTTATATCCAACCAGCAGTCAGGAATCTATCAGTCATTCAGCACATTTTATCCTTTCTTGACTTTGTCAAATATGATCAGGGGAGCCAATCAGAGGATAGTAATAAAGCGTGGAATCAAAAAATCACATCCCTGTCTGCTGTCCCTGAACGCAGCACACAGGACACACACACACACACACACACACACACACACACGCTCTGTAGGAGCCCAGCGTGTGTGTGTGTGTTTCTGTTTACATCTTCACCTTCAACAGTGTGAAGGTTGCCAGACTTCCTGAGCGTTGCTCTAGTCGATAAGAGGTGCTAAAAGGTGACATCAGAAAAAATGTTTTCAGCCTAACTCAGTTTAACATTTCTTCAGAATATATTAAGACACTCAAAAAGCTTATGCAGCGACTAATATTTAGTCTTTTTGATTGATTCCTTAAACCTATTTGAATTGTATTAAACTGTCTTCTTTTAGCTCTGAGTATGAGTGTTGCTGTTTGCTCAGTTACAGGTAACTCCTGCACGCTGTCTCACCTGCAAACGAGAAAGTTGAAGAGATAACACAAACAAGGCAGGTGTTAGGGAGGCAGTAGCTCAGTCTGTAGGGACCAGGGTTGGGTTCAGAGACGGTTCCAGACGGTTCCTGGTTCAAGTCCCGGTGTTGACCAAGTCTGGACTTTGGTCCGGTAGCTGGAGAGGTGTCAGTTCAGCTTCTGAGCTCTGACAGTGAGGCAGCGAACCCCCAACTGCTCGTTCGCTCTGTCATGTGCAGCCCCCTCACTCTGACATCTCTCCATTAGTGAACGTCCAGAGGATCCTGTGTGTGTATTTCAGCCCAACAAGAGTGTAATATTCTTACTTTTGAACCACATGTACGCGTAGACAACCTGCTGCACATGTGCACAACATGTGCTACTCGAGGATTCCTCTAGAGGTAGCACCACATAAATCAGATGATCTGTCGCCAGCTATTTCGGCACCCATGTTTGGAGGCTATGCAACGGCAATGACATCATAGTGTGAGTAGTTGCAGACTTGATCTGTTAACTTTTTTCCGCCATGGTTCTAGCACCTCTCGAGTGTCTCCGATGATGTCATTTCCTGTCTCATCACCATATAACTCTATACTGCTCCTAGCAGTTACATGCATATAACATCTCGCAGATGCTTAGCGCTAGATTCTGAGGACGTGCACAACCAACGCTCCAAGTACTGCAATGCTGATGTCAGAGGTACATAAAGGTAAAAGCAAATATACTTGTGCGATTTTTAAAGTGATCTTCTAATTCTAGATAAACCTGTGAAAACAATGATCGACGTTGACCAAGACTATAAAATCACTCCAAATTAAAAGCCAGATTAAAAAGGGAGGTAGCTCCCAGAGAGCGCCACATTTTTAATATCCAGATGCAGTTTGGAGTGCCACAGTTTATGGGGATAAAAACTCCTGCGGTTAATAAACATGCTCTTCAAAAGTTCCTCTGACAAGAAATACCCAAGCTATCCCTTAAAATGAGGAGGGTACATGCTTAGTTTGAGGGGTTTTGTTGTCACAGAAATATGTTGCATGAAGTCCAGTATCAGGTCAATGTTTCTGAAGAAAGATGAACAGAAACCAGATCTGTTTGTGGTCGTAGTGGAGACATCAGGGAAGCTGAAGCAGCCCAACCAGCTGCAGCAGGACGACTGGAGGAGGTTGATCATGGTTTCAGTTTCCTCACGTCATTGACTCAGTGTCCTCCTTGTTTTCATGTAAAGTGACCCCACGTTGTCAGACAGACCGCCTGCAGCTCCGCTCTTCCTGCTGCTCATGTTTCACTCACTTCCCCTTCCTCGTTGGAGCGCCGGACCAACTCCGAGACGATCTGAACGGTGAAATCGAGACACCGCAATCATCCCGTCATGTGAAAGAGCTTTGGAGAGTTTTTCCAGCAGTGGATGGATCATGACTTGTTTAATATCACATGTGGAGCTGGACTTTTAGGGCGCACTCACACTAGGCCCAGTTCACCGGCACCACACTGAAGCATGATTTCCCCCCTCCCCATCCCCCCTCCGGCCTGCACTCACACTGCTCCAGGACTAACCGGGCCTCAGCACGGTTACCTCTATAACATCATAATACAACACATGCATGGCTTCATGTTATCATGAAGCGTGCTTAGTTTACAAGATTTCTAACGTCCACCTAACTTTACGTTTGCTCTCGTTGCCATGGTAATGTTTGTTGTGCTTCCTGCTTTGGTCATCTTGATTCGTGATTGGCTATTGTTTTTGTTCCATAAATCCAGATATACTGACACGCGTATGATCCTAGTTAATCGTTATCCATGTTAACTTGGTTTCCCTCAAAGGAGTAGTATGTAACTCTGACCTCTAGTGTTTAAAATGGGTACTGCAGTCTAAATTCTAAACGTCATAGAGAGCTGTCTGCTCCCCCCAAATGGCTGTGTGGGGGGGGGGGGGGGGGTCGCCGCCTTAAAACCTTCTACCTTCTCTGGTCCAAACAAATCCAGAACATTCAGGAGCAGAATCTAAAGAAGGAGGACATACTGGCTGCTTGGTCGGTATTTACTCTGACATGATAAATCTTTGCTGACTAAAAATAAGACGATGACTTATTTGATCACGTCTTGACTTCTCTTCATATTATTTTTCATTTAACATCCATACTTGGTCAGTTTCCTTGAAGTGAACTTCTTGTGTTGTTCTGTATGTTCACTCTGCTTCATTAAACACACCTTGCTCTGCATTAAACCACTCAGCGGTGGGTCTCCAGACGTCTTTACCTGCAGGCGTTTTCCTCTGATCGCCACGTTCAGAGCTTCGTTTCATTAAACATGTCTGGTCACACTTCACGCTCACACCGCGGCCGGCTCCCCCGTAGCTCCGTGCCCTAATGTGGCAGATAATTGCAGAGTCCATAATGAATGCTTTCCTCTGTAAAGGTTGTCTTGGCGACAGGCCGGTGAAGCGAGTCTTAATGAAGTTGATTAATCTGCAGACTCCCTCGGGCTGCACCTTCCAACAGAGACAAACTCCAGAGGTGTTAAGGTGACCTAACGTCGCCTGAGAGGGTGTTGGAGAGAGGTGACAGGTACCCTGGGAGTCGTGTAAAGAATCTGAGCAGAGGCTCCTGGGAAATGAAGTCCCTCATGTTCCTTTGTAGTTGATTTTCTGAGTCTGAGGAGGGAAAGGTGGCTCTTAAAAAAAGTACTGATAAAATGTAGATCTCTTTGATCCTCGTCTTTCTGTGTCGGCCTGTGTTGTCATGGGCGACACCATAGAAAGTTCTTGTCCTTGTTTTGCTGTTGTTTGTGTTGCCCTGGGTGAAGTTTGGCTTCTAATGCTGGAAGGATTTCTTCATTGATCGTCTGTCAGAGGAGTGGAAGGCTGCCGTGACCTCTGAGTCACGGTGGTCCGCTGCTCCTCCGCGTTTCTCCGCGCAGAGAAACATTGACAATTCAGCAAAGATGGTCAGGGCCATTGATCAGGGACAAACATTCACAAATCTGAGCAAACCAAAGGAAGGAATGTACGCTATGTCCACGTCAGGATGGGAAATGATATGACTTCGGTCAAACTCTGCAAAATGTCCCCGCTTAACTTTGAGTCATCCTAACGACAGGCTGAGAGCTGGAGGCGGGCTCTAAGCCATGACATGGCTAATCACACCTATTTGGTTTTTTGAACCAGGCTGTAAACATGTTCATCTCTGCTGTAAAAACAGGCTTTTTAGAATGGGTGTGTATGTGACTTCCTGTGCTTCTGCAGCCAGCCTCTAGTGGACACTCGAGAAACTGCAGGATTTTACACTTCAGCATCAGGATATACAACCACATTAAGAAAGTCAGTCTGTGAACTGAACAGAACCAAATGTTTGTCCTGCCACAAAGTGTTAAGTTAACCCAAAGAGGGGAAGGGGGACCGGGAGACTTCCCCCGCAACCCTCCTGCCATGTTGATTTTTCAACACCGAGGTTAAAATTACTTTTTTATTTCCTTTGTGTGTGTGCAAAAGTCATATCCAGAGTCTGATAATTAGATTCAGCTCCTGGAGATCTGGTAAAAGGCTGTTCAGATCACTTTATGCTGATATTTTGGGGGTCGTGAGGACATGATAACCAGCAAAGATGGGAGCACTAGTTAGCCTAGCGGTCATGACGCATGCCCCATGTACTGAGGCTGAAGCCCTCTTTTCAGTGGCTGTGGGTTCAAATCCAACCTCCACCATTTGCTCCACGTCAACCCCCACTGTCTACCGTCCCAATATTTCCTTTTCTCTTCAGATGTTGTCAAATGAAAGGCAAAAAATGTCCACTTTAGGTTGTGACTCACTGATTGGTAGTACCAGCCTTAAAGGAACGTTAATGTCAGTGAGCACAGCATTCAGACGCTCCTCTGTGGAGTCTGCAGGCTCCTGCTGGTCGCCCGCTCGGCTGCTCTGTAATTGTTCCCGCTCTGACTTTAACTTATTCACCCCACACACACACACACACACACCATCGAGCCCTGACTCATCACTTCTTATTGACTCAGACGCTGCTGTGTGTAATACTAATTCATGTCCGTCAATAGGAGGCGACCTCTCACATCGCCTATTGAATCCAAAGTAAGCCGGGATCATCTCAGACACTCAAAAAAGCTCCAGATGACTCAGCGGAGGAGAGGAGGAATATGTCTTGCAGCCGATTGCATCACCAGTTCCTGTGGTGACTTTCATAACAGTCAGAAAGTTGTGATTAAGAGCTTGCTCTGCTGGAGACATGTCAGCCAGAAATCCCTCAGACTCTCAATCCTGAGGCATGAAGCCGGCTTGCTGAAGGAGGAGAATGTGCTATATGTCTGTTTATTTTAACCTGTAGCCTACAGGAAGTGTCATATGCTGAATGGAATGACTGTGCTTTTATTCTGAAACTGGTAAAAGGGTTGTTGTATAAAATAGTCAAACGTGTTCAGAAGTTGTCTGATGGTGAGAGAAAAGTCTGAAAATCTGTGCATGAAAGAATCGATAGGTGTGCAAGCGTACAGTTTGTGCACGATGTGAAGGTGAACTCATGCTCTCACTGAATGATCTGATGAAGTCTCAGGAGGAAACCATCTGTCCTAATTGTCACGTCTTTGTTGTTTGTTGCAGGAGTTTGTGGCTGCTGTGGGCCGCTGAGGCCGAGGTACAAACGCCTGGTGGACAACATCTTCCCCGAGGACCCGAAAGTAAGTAACTCATCTTTCATTATATTCATTTCATTATTATTTTGGTATTTATGTTCTCACTCTGCGGGCATAAGCAGCGCCAATTCACGACAACTGTTATCTTGAGACGCTTTACAAAAGAGCATGGGTTGAGGAAGCACAGCAGGAGCTCCACGCACACGCACACACACACACACACACACACACACACACACACACACACACACACACACACACACACACACACACACACACACACACACACACACACACACACACACACACACACACACACACACACACACACACAGCGCTGTGCTCTGACGCTGACTCAGCTGATCCTCTCTCCTCTGTAACGCCTCTGTTACTACCTCTAAAGACAGTACAGGGGGGATCACTCTGCGACATTCAGACTGTAGGTGAAACGTCACAGGGCTGTAAATATCACGGTTCCTTTGAGACTCGGAGCAGTCACAATTTTAGCCTTTAGCAGCGTGTTAACCCCGTGTTCTCCAGAGAGCTCAACTCCGATATAATCAGACAACCCCAGAGACACACAAGAGCTTCAGTCGTCTGATAAACCTGCTAATTAAATGTGACACGACCTCAATAACAGGACCATGACAACATATTATCACCTGTTAGGATTCCTTAACCTCTGTTAATTAAAACGTTAAATATGCACCTATTGGTCCAATACACAAGAGGGTTGTCTTATTCATTTATTTCTCGTAAATCTCTCACCCATCCTCTAAATATTTCCCCCAAGAGCCTTTGGTGTAAGCAAACAGGGCGGTGGGGAGGGGAAACGCTCGAATGGTCGAGACCTTGTCAGATTAATTATCGCTCGCTGAGAGCCCGAGGAGCTGGAGACACTCGGGGGACAGACGGTCTCAAATTAACTCCCTCCTCTTTACGTACGACACCTGGAGGCATCACTTTTTATATGGACGACAATGAAGTTCACAGAGTGTCCTTTAGAAGTTTACAAACATGCAACAAGTCTTAACGTACATTTTGACTTTTGTGGTTTGTTTTTAGAAGAAATGAAATGAAACGGAATCTCTGTAGTTTGACTTGTTTGGTATATTTCTAATTATATGAAGATATTATGAGTCTCAAATAAAGTAGGTAGGTAAGGACAAAACCCGAGAGGAGTGGACTAAATCATCATCCTGATGGGGTAATGCAGATGTGAGGAGATAATCATGCAAGCTATATTCAGATTTAGATTTGACAGTTAAAGTAGAGGAGAGAGAGTGAGGGAGCACACACACACGACGACAGGCAAACTGTTATAGTGAGTGGTAAACAACGAGACGACCAACTCAGCGCATAACACACTAACCGACTCATTCAGTCTCAACAAACGTGATTTAAGAGTAAACAAACATGATGGCTAAGTTTAATGTGGCTAGCTGTTAGCTACTTGGTACGTCCGTTTTGGTCCAGCTCCTGTCCTTGTCAGTTGTGTTTTGTTGAACAGACACGTTGTATGAACTCTTGTGTTGTTGCCACAAATCAACAAGTTGGTCCTCCGTTTCTTTACTTTATTTTGAAGGTTTATTTTTTGGCTCTTTACGCCTTTATTTTGTGATTGGACAGTGCATAGATTGAGAAATCAGGGAGAGAGAGAGAGCGGGGAGTGATTGTGATCCCACAGGTGGGATTCAAACCCAGGACGCCCGCTTGGAGGACTATAGCCTCTGTACATGGGGCGCGCCCACCAACCACTTGGCCACGGGCTCACCGGTTCCTCCATTTCTGACGTCCACCTAACTTTACGTTCGCTCTCGTTGCCATGGTAATGTTTGTTGTGCTTCCTGCTTCGGTCATCTTGATTCGTGATTGGCTATCGTTTTTGTTCCATGTGACGATCCACAGAGTCCGTGCTCGGACGTTCTCGCTGTTCTCTGCAGATAACTTGTTGCAGTGTGTACAAAAAGCAGCATGTTCATTGGCTGTTACTTTTCAAAGGAAGCTGTCACTCTCTTGAAGCTCTTTGGAAAAATCTGACTTCCTTTTAGGCACGACCGCTCGCCTACCTGTCGTTATGCTCTAGGTCCTGTTAGCATGATAAGCTAGGCTAGCTAACTAACAGCTGATTGATTGATTGACACATGAACAGACAAACCAGTGTTGAACTTTGACACCTGGTGCGTTAGTGATGTTTTTCTGTTTGTTAAAACAGCAGCAGCCTTGGCAACGACGTTGACAGAACAGTGTTGTTAGCATGGTGTGTTGTTTTGGTTGGTTAATATGAGGACAGGGACCGTTCAAAACCGGGACGTATTAGAGTTTCCTAGATATTTGTGGGGAACTGAAAACGGAACGTCCCAGTCAAATGGGGACATTTGGTCCCCCTAAGTTTAAAAACCATCCAGATCAATGAATAAACATTGAAGAAAAGGAACTCTCTCCGTACACTTTTCTTTTAACCCTGTGAATCTGTCACGTCTGGTCGTGTCCCTCAGGATGGCCTCAGTAAATCAGACATGGAGAAGCTCACCTTCTACGCTGTGTCGGCTCCGGAGAAGCTGGACAGGATCGGAGCGTACCTGGCCGAGAGGCTGAGCAGAGACGTGGTGCGACATCGCTACGGGTAAGTCACACCTTACTTTGAACAACTTCAAAATGTGAAGATTATTTTTCTTGTGTTGACCGTTGCACTCCCTGAAAACAAAACTATCTGTTTAGATTTTATAAAGGATAAGAGTCACCATGTATTCATGTGGGACAGACGAGTGTCGGAGAGGGAAAATGCTCATGAACTCCTGCTCAAGTCGGAACAACAACTCGAAGCTCGGGAAAGAATTGGTGCCCGACTTGACGTCATATTGATCGTCACATGGGGGGCAGAAGATGTTTTGTCAATGTTGAGAAACTTTTTCTTAATCCACTTATTTCACATTAACTTTCAGCTCAAATAAAACTTGTTACTCTCCCAACCTGAAAGAACGTGAACACACTAAGTTTGAGGAACAACTTCCCAATTGGGTAACAAGGACCATCTGAGGAGCACTTGAATGCAGCGTCATTCACAATAAGGCGTGTAGCTGACATGATTGACAGGTGGGCGTGGTGTAACGGTTTGTCAGGAGGTTTAAAACCCGCCTCAGCTCCAGCTCTCAGCCTATCGTTAGGCTGACTGAAAGTTAGGCTGAGACAGCATTTCCAGCATGGAGACCGCCATCGATGGGACTCCAGCGCCCCCTGCAGGAACAGCTGGGTCACCCAGGTTGCGCCTGTTAATATTTACAGTTATGGTTTTTACCAAAGCTTGCAAAAAGAAGTAGAAGATTTGTGAATCTATAACCACATTGGGCACAATGAAACTTGATGGGGAAACAGACAGTACATGAAGTAGTCACTTACAGTAACTTACCGTAAACAAACAGCATCATTAACTGGTGAATCCTCCTCCTCGATCCCCTGGAGACGAAGCACAAAGATCCCAGTGTAACAGAGTTAATCAAGTTTAAAATCACACAGCGAAGGAGGCTCTCCTCAGAATGGTCTTTACCACATTACAAATCTCGTTGCTTCACATTTCCCTGAACCGTTTTGAGCCTTCTGCTCCTCGAACGTAATTAAAACGAGTTGAGAGACAAAAGTATCCCTAATGTATTTTCTAAAAGGCAAAATTTGCAGCACCAAATCAATGCAGTGATTATAACGTCAGAAGTGGTGTTTAATTGGCTGTGACTTTAACTCCCCGAAGCCGAAATTCAGAGAACAAACACATCCCTCTCTCGCTCTCTCTCTCGCTCCATCTGTAATCGTCCATGTGCTGTGACCAAACCATTTGGCATCGCTTTAAAAAAAACACTCCGTCCACGACAAAGTGTCACGTCCGTATGCTCGCGTTTGTTATGTCACTCAAATCCCAAACCTGTCGTTAGATTTTGGCGAGGCTTGTTGCCTCCCAGATGGACCGAGCTGCCCGCATACGAGTGATGAGTCCATTCGAGCTGTAATACATTCATGCCGTTAAATAAACATCACACACACACACTGTCCATTTGGTCCACAATAACAACCTGCATGAACTGTATTTCTGATGTTCTAATCATCCAGAATAACTCTGCTCAGACTGCAGGCTGTAGATTTGAATCAGAAGAACAACAAAGAAGGTTTGAATTTGTCTGAACCTCTCAGTTTGTTTACATTTCAGAGGAATGTTGTCAGCAAGTACAGACAAAAATGCTTCTGCAAACTACAACCAATCAGAGCATCAATAGGCTGCTTGGATGCATAGCTGGCTCCAACATCCATTTCATAAGCCTCCATCCATTCGTCCATCCATCGATTTTATGTCGGCTTATTGGAGGACAGGTCGCGGTGGCAGCGAGTCGACTCAGACAACTTTCTCCCAAGCAACATTTTCCAGCTCCTCCTGGGGGATTGTAGACATAGAGCCTAGACATCCTTTGGAGGAGTCTCATTTCAGCCACTTGTATCCATGATCTTATTCTTTGGGTCACTGTCACAGCTCATGACCTCAGGTTAGGGTTGTAAGCCTCTACTGTAGTTCAACATGACATTAACAAGTCAACTCTTGGCTAATGCTGATCCCATTCACACATATTCACAGGCCCCCGACAAAACAGCAGGAGCAACTTGGGGTTAAGTGTCTTGCCAAAGGACACATCGTATATGTTGGCTGCAGGAGCTGGCGATCGAACCCCTGACCTTCTGGTTGAGAGACGACCGACTCTACCAACTGAGCCACAGCGTCGATTTATTTTACAGCCAGCGAGATAGTGACATCCATTGATTGATGATGAAAGTGTTCCAAGGTTCCACCAATCAAGGCATAGTAGAGAAAGAAATATAAAAAAATACAGCCAATCAAAATCTCAAGTGAATAACCTCTTGAATTAAGCCGGGGTAAAAATGGTTTCAACAACAGTGGAACTCGAGCACTGAAGGCATTTCTTTTTACTGTCTTTAAAGAATTCATATCCCAAGAACAACTTCATTTTTAACACAACAAAAGTTTAAAACTCTGAACGTTCATTTTTGAGATATTTCCATGTGTCCTGGCAGAGTGCTGCATGCCTCAGATGTTAAAACACTTCCTGTCTCAGAGCAGCTCAGGCCTCGATGATGATTCCCTCCCGTCCTCTGTGCAGGTACGTGGTGATCGCCATGGAGGCTCTGGACCAGCTGCTGATGGCCTGTCACTCTCAGAGCATCAAACCCTTCGTGGAGAGTTTCCTGCACATGGTGGCCAAGCTGCTGGAGTCCAGAGAACCAGACCTGCAGGTTCTGGGAACCAACTCGGTGAGACTAACTGTTTATGAAATCTTGGTTTCCATCAGGTTACTGGTGTCAGGGACGTTTTCAACTTGACTGGGATTTAAAGGAAAGACACAATATTGAACTTCTTCTAATCAGACATGCAGAGTAATAATGAACAACACACAAAAATGGACTTCAGCTTGTAGTTCTTTTGTAGTCTTCTGACTACTCAAAGCGCTTTTACACCGCAGGTCACACCTACACATTCACACACTGATGGTAGAGGCTGCTGAGTAAAGAGTCCATCAGTATTAACTCATCCATTCATACACATTCACACACTGATGGTAGAGGCTGCTGAGTAAAGAGTCCATCAGAATTAACTCATCCATTCATACACATTCACACGCTGATGGTAGAGGCTGCTGAGTAAAGAGTCCATCAGTATTAACTCATCCATTCATACACTGATGGTAGAGGCTGCTGAGTGAAGAGTCCATCAGTATTAACTCATCCATTCATACACATTCACACACTGATGGTAGAGGCTGCTGAGTGAAGAGTCCATCAGTATTAACTCATCCATTCATACACATTCACACACTGATGGTAGAGGCTGCTGAGTGAAGAGTCCATCAGAATTAACTCATCCATTCATACACATTCACACACTGATGGTAGAGGCTGCTGAGTGAAGAGTCCATCAGTATTAACTCATCCATTCATACACATTCACACACTGATGGTAGAGGCTGCTGAGTGAAGAGTCCATCAGTATTAACTCATCCATTCATACACATTCACACACTGATGGTAGAGGCTGCTGAGTGAAGAGTCCATCAGTATTAACTCATCCATTCATACACATTCACACACTGATGGTAGAGGCTGCTGAGTAAAGAGTCCATCAGTATTAACTCATCCATTCATACACATTCACACACTGATGGTAGAGGCTGCTGAGTGAAGAGTCCATCAGTATTAACTCATCCATTCATACACATTCACACACTGATGGTAGAGGCTGCTGAGTGAAGAGTCCATCAGTATTAACTCATCCATTCATACACATTCACACACTGATGGTAGAGGCTGCTGAGTGAAGAGTCCATCAGTATTAACTCATCCATTCATACACATTCACACACTGATGGTAGAGGCTGCTGAGTGAAGAGTCCATCAGTATTAACTCATCCATTCATACACATTCACACGCTGATGGTAGAGGCTGCTGAGTGAAGAGTCCATCAGTATTAACTCATCCATTCATACACTGATGGTAGAGGCTGCTGAGTGAAGAGTCCATCAGTATTAACTCATCCATTCATACACATTCACACACTGATGGTAGAGGCTGCTGAGTAAAGAGTCCATCAGTATTAACTCATCCATTCATACACATTCACACACTGATGGTAGAGGCTGCTGAGTGAAGAGTCCATCAGTATTAACTCATCCATTCATACACATTCACACACTGATGGTAGAGGCTGCTGAGTGAAGAGTCCATCAGTATTAACTCATCCATTCATACACATTCACACACTGATGGTAGAGGCTGCTGAGTGAAGAGTCCATCAGTATTAACTCATCCATTCATACACATTCACACACTGATGGTAGAGGCTGCTGAGTAAAGAGTCCATCAGTATTAACTCATCCATTCATACACCATTCAGGGAAATGAAACACCATAACAAACGACTTAAAGTGTTAGCAGCAATTGTCCTTTACTGGGGCTGCTGCCTGCATTGTTGTGTTAGCATGCTAATGTTAGCGCTCTTTAGTTAGCTTGTAGCTTCACATTGTTGTGTTAGCATGCTAATGTTAGCGCTCTTTAGTTAGCTCGTAGCTTCACATTTCATGTAAAGTGACACAGAATGAGCGTGATCTAAAAACTCTTACTAACATCCAAATAATCAGTGAGTATGTTCTTCTTCTTCTCTCTAGTTCTTGACTAAAACAGCTTTTATACACAAGGGGAGGAGCCGGCCGTCCCGTCCATGTAAACACGGCTCTGACAACAACACAGCCAGCGGGACTCGAGCTTCTCCCTCATTGTAGACAGTCATGACTCAGAGACACATTTACACAGGACAGACTTTATGATTTCTTTATGTGGAACATGTTGCTCATTCTTCCTTGCTGCAACATCCCTGAACTCTGTTTTTGTAGCTCGTTGTTTGAAAACGTTGCCTCGAAATAAGACAATCAATCTTTTTTAATTTTGCTGTGAACACAAAATAAAATGAACATAAAGCTTCACTTCAAGCTGAACACACACACACACACACACACACACACACACACACACACACACACACTGAGCAGAACATTGAACACATTACTCAGCTGCAGCCCAGAGGTTGATGTCGCTGGTTTAATACCTCATTTAACTTTTACTCTGGCGGTGGAAATACCATATCCTGTGACAGATTCTGATTATTATTAGCCTTTTATAAGCCGCCAGCAAATGTCAGACTCATTCCCCCCCCCCCCCCCCCCCTTTGTAAGTCTTTTGAAGGTGAACCCAAAGTTTTTTTTTTCCCCTTTTCATGCCTCTTGTTCTGGGCCTGTCGTCCTTTCCATTGTTGGAGGTTCATGTGAGCAGGAAGCAGGAAACAGAGCCGCAGGTTTTAGACGTGAAAGCCTTTGCATTATTTATGTGTGGTATTTAGACTCTGATGAAGGCAGAGACAGGTAGGTGAGTCGGGAGGGGAGGGGGGGGCGTTGTCAACAGTGGCAAACGCCGCCTTTAGGAGCAAGCTGTGTTAATTATATGCCCCCTCATGATGCCGGCTACAAAGGCGAGACGCTGCGTTTAATGTCAGCGTTTTTGGTTTCACATCTCAGCCGTGGAAAAAAAGAAGCACTCGTGTTTGTTCCGTCAGGTAATTATCAGTTTAATGAGTTTGTTTGAGATGTCTGCAGAACAAGACGCAGCCCGACAAATGAGTGCAGCTTTTTTGGTTGAAATACTGTTTGAAAGCAGCCGAGCCTCAGCGGTGACTCGTCAGTCCTGCAGAGCTGCTCGCAGTGCAGAGCCGGAGAGTAGATTAAACTAAATCATCCTGATCGACAACATCACAGGCGAAAACAACAACAACAAAAAAACAAAAACATGTCAGAGCTCCATCAATACGTCTTTCTTTATTTCTCAGCAAACTTCACAAAGAGAAGGTCCGGAACATCCTCCGAGTTATTTCAAGAGATGTAACATGAGTAAACACTTGGCAACAGTAGAAAGAAAAAAAAACCTTGGGGAGAACCAGACTCATGGTAAACTGAGGTTTGCTGCACTTTGATTGGCTGATTAAGGGCGCACTCTCACTAGGCAGGCCTTACCGTGCATAAGCACACTTCACCCCTGAAGTCCAGTTAGTTTGACGAGTGTGAGTGCTCCAGTCTGTGCTCAAACTCGATGCACTTCTTTGGCCCTGGCACGCTTTGAAGAGGTTTACTTCAGCATGGTGCAGTTCATACACGAGCGCAAGCACAGGTACACAATGTGGATAGCCTTTACTGATGCATGATTCCAAAGGACAGGGACCAGGCTCTACCTCCCATACTACGTTCAGAGACTTGAGGGACCTCGAGCAGGCCTGCGTTCTGGTCTCCGTGGAACTGGAATCATGGAAAAGCTTCAGTTCATGCCACTAAAATGTGTCTAATTGAAGTTGAGTCCATTTAGTAATGGTTCAGTCACAGAGCTCAACATTCTGTTTCATGTATTTTAAAATAACGCTCCAGGGGACTAAGCTCGATCTTTCTTCTCCCTCTTCTCACATTTTATTTCCTAAGGTGTTTACCTTTTTATTCAATCTAAATCAAATGAGTTTAAATCAGTTTAAGACTTAAAGAGTATCAAACTGTTATTGTTAAGTAAAGGTGTTTTAAGCCTCAAGCCAACGGGCTTCATGAACGGCCACATGGTCTCACAGTTGGTGTTAGAGTCCCTTTAAAGAGTATATCATTATTTTCTTCAGCTCTATTCAGACTGGTGTTTCAAGCCGTGATATTTAAGCCCCTGTGACATTTCACCTTCAGTCTTGTTGCTGAGGCGTAACGGGGGGCCAAGTGATACACCCTCTGTAGCGTCTTCAGAGGTAGTAACAGAGGCGTTACAGAGGAGAGATGGGATCAGCTGAGCCAGCAGGGGAGCGCAGTGCTGTGTGTGTGTGTGTGTGCGCATGTCTGACTGAGTTTCTATGTGGAGCTTCTGCAACGCCGAAAAGCATCTTGAATCTCACAGGCTGTGGCTCGATTTTACGCCGTCTCAGAATCAAATTGAAGGTACAAAGAAGTGATGAGGGCGGAGCTTAGTTACGGCGCTTTAGCGAAAACAAGAAGTCTGAAAATGGCTTTGGATTGAAAACTAACTCAACACAAAATCACATTAAAATGTGGATAAAAACTTTTAAGATGTTCTGCTAATTAATAACCATTCTGTTAACCAATCATATAAAAGGTTTTCAAATCATTGGAATAAAAACATGCATGATTTTTCACTTGAAATCTACCCGTCACCTGTCTCCCCTCTGCCTTCTGTGCCCAGCGTGTGTCACTCCCGTCCGTGTGGCCAAATCCATCAGCCAGCTCTCTTTGTCACAAGAAATTGGCAGACTGCGACGGCTTGAAGTGTCTCTTCCTGCGCTCCATCTCAATAGAAGAGACACTCATCAGTCTGCACTCGAGCAAATGAAGCCACTGAGTCAGACACACCGGGGAGTTTAGACGTCAGCTATTTATAGTCTGCTGAGCCAGATGTGCCACACACACACACACACACAGCGGACAGTCTGATAAGGAAATGTGCGTCTCTATTCACCGGTTCAATCTTCTTCCTGCTTCCATGTGTCAGTCGTGGACTTTGTGAACAAAAAGGGAGTCTCTAATCTGAGTAAGCTCTATCAGTTCTTTCCCGTCTCTCCTTCTTTAGATTCCGTCTGTTGCTTCATTTCGGCCTCAGTCGACCTTCTTCACTTGTGATTTCGCTCAACAGTTAGTGCGCAGATGGCCTCTGAAGACTTGGCTCCTCTTCTAACAGAGGAACCTTCATCAGTCCACTTCAAAGTCTTTGTTTTTTCTCTCTGTTTGAATTCTTTCATGTGCAGCTCAGACCTTAAAAAAAATCAGACACCCAGCGATTGCCCAAAATAATCTGTTTAATGTCTCGAGGTGCCTTTAAGAGAGTCCTTACTTTCCCTCTAACATGTGGTTAGTAGATTTTAAAGGTCACATATCCTCCTCCTCTTCTTCAGTGTAAATAAGTGTCAGAGCTCCTCAAAACATGTGTGTGAAGTTTCTTGTTCTAAATCCACTCTGATCCTGTATTTGATCATGTCTATAAACCCCTCTATTTCAGCCCTGCTCAGAACAGGCTGTTTCTGTGTCTGTACCTTTAAATATGTAAATGAGCTGTGTCTGACCACGCCCCCTCTCTGGAAGGGCTTGGGTGTACTCTGTCTTTCTTGCTCCATGTCCTATTGTTTACGGTGAGAAGGCAGACTCAGAGGGCAGAACAAACACCTAGCTGTGGGAGTGTCACCCACCTGGGGGAGGGGCTACTACCCTTTGTGATGTCATGAAGGGAAAATCTCCAAACGGCCTGTTTGAGCACACATTTTCTGAAAAGTGGAGCAGGCAGAAGACGGAGAGGATGGACTTTTCTCATCATTGGGGGGTTTGTAGACGGACTATAGACACATATTAGAGTTAGAGGAAGATGGAGAAGAGGAGTTTACAGAATATGTGACCTTTAACACACTCTTTCTTGTGTATGAACATCATATAGGGGCAGAGTGTGATATGTGACTATGGATGAAAATGCTTTGATTTTGTCCATATTGAATAGACATATTAAAGGTAGAGCTTTAATTAGACTTGACAGACTTTTTTTTTTTCAACATATTTTTATGAAAGCAAGTTCAAAGCATACAGTGCAATCAGAAACATTCAAAAACCCAGTATCCCATCGCCCTGTAAACAACCCTCCCAGACCAACAAATAGACCTCTTAGTTTAAAGACAAGAATAAAAGTGCAAGATTGGAAAGCTTCACAAAAAAACAAATAAATAATGATAATGAAAATTGACGAGACAAACATAAACAAAAAAATGAATATATAAATAAACAAACAACATTGACAAGAATGAAAGTTGTTATGAGCATACCAAATAGGTAAATAGGAAAAACAGTGTAACCTGTGAAAGAGACAGAATCACTCACGCACACTGCAGACAACAGCTGCTCACATCCAGGCTACCACCTAAGCGGCTGAAGAACCCGCGCACAGAAAGAAGTATGGTCAGAACATAAAATTTGGTATTTAATTACGCACAGGTTTGCCCTGACTCAGGGGGAGAAAAAAAAGGGGGGGGGGGGGGCGGCTGGACAGGCACGAGAGGACAGGATCAGTATCAGCAGGCGATGGTGTACTACTACAATACCTCGTCAGGTGAGAGTTTCTCAAAATATTGAAGCAGAGGTCTCCAGTGAGTGTAAAACCTATCAGAGCACCCTCTAAGAGAGAATTTAATTTTCTCCAACTTCATAAGAAGACAAAATAAGACATCGTGCAGCCATGCTTTGAAGGAGGGGCGTTGTGAAGATTTCCATAAGAGAAGGATTTTCCTGCGGGCAATTAAAGAGGCAAATGCAATAACATTGTCCTGCGTGGTCGGGGTGGCAAGATTGTCAGGAGACCTCCCGAAAATAGTTATATGTGGGGATGGATTGATGTTTATACCTAAAATGTTGGAGATGGACTTAAAGAAGGACTGCCAATAATTAACTAATTTAGAACAGGACCAAAACATGTGAGTCAGGTTGCAAGGAGCCTGAGAACATCTACCACAAGTTTCATCAGTTGTATCCGGAAATATTCTGGAGAGTTTATATTGCTGTAATGAAGTCTGTGGAGCACTTTAAACTGGATAAGAGACAGCCTAGCACAGCTCGAAGAAGAATTAGCAGCCCCAAGCGCCTTTTCCCAGAAATCCTCAGAAAGATTGGTTTGTAATTCGCTTTCTCAATCAGCCTTGATCTTTTTTACCGCGGACTCGTCAGTTGTGAACAGGAGGTCATAAAGGAAGGAAACCTGACCTTTGGGCAAGATTCTTGCCTTGAGTGCCAAATCAATGCCACTGGACTTTGGAACATAAGACTTGACAGACTTAAATGTTCTTTAGCTCTCTGTACCAGTCACAGCTGTAGACTTTTCCTCTTCGTTCAGCACAAACAACAACTGAAGGGGAAACAAAGTCCCAGTCTGACAGTTAAGAGGCCGAGGAGGTCTTCATCATCATTACCTGAGTCAGGACTCAGGTGGCAGCAGCCCTTTATGACTGTCTGCAACCAAAGACATCAACACTTTACTGAGATGAACTGCAGAGGCCAGGATTTATCATGGTTCCTTCAAAACTGCAGCTCCTGACAAACTCTCACCCACTGACAATTTGGAAAAAACAAACACATAGGTTAAGTGTCGGAGTTGCTCATATAGGTGTACGTAATCCTAAATGTTCTGTAAAATACAGATAATTGCTAAGTAAGACTTCTTAAATTACTCGAGGCTGCATTGTCCAACTTCTTTGCTGGAGTCAGCAGCAGTCTGCGTCCTCCCCCTCAGACTGTGATGCTGCATATTCACCAGCAGGGTCATCAGTAAACCAGCAACCCAGGGCAACCAACAAACTACCAATGAGACAAACTACTGCTTCATTCCTAAAAATCAAAGCAAGAAATTGGTTCATAAATCTAATCCACAAACCTTTTAACTTTGGTCTTTTACGAAGAATACTTTGATTTTCCCTCGGGATCAGTAAAGTATCTATCTATCTATCTAAGAAGAAAACAACCATTTTATTTTGAAAACCTAAGCAAAATAAAAAGTCATTTTTTGTGGGGGGTGTGTTGTATGCTTGGATTTTACTAACATTGGAACAGCTTTTAATCAACATGAAGATCTTCCACTTCCATTAATATCTCGTTTTTAGACCGTTTTTATTCACCTTTGAAGGCATGCTTGTCTTTGTGCGAGCTTGTATTTAATTTAAGTTCAGAATTTGATTATGCAATTCTTTTAAATTATCTTAAGTGTACCTCAGTTTCAAGCAGCAGCCTCCAGATATTCAAAAAAACAGTTTCTCAAGTGTCCACTTGGGGCCGGCTGCTAAAGCGGAGGCATCCCCCTTTTGGTCCCATGCCAAAATGCCCACTTTACATCAGAGATTAACTTTCTTACAGCGTGGTTCAAAAATAAATTAGGTATCAAAAGCTCATGTCTGTATTGGTACACCCAGTACATTTTTTTACAACTCCATTTTAAAAATATGAAGGCTATAGATGTAGGCTATAGAGAAATGCATGCATAATTAGGGGCGTGGCTAAAATGAGTGAAAAGTGGGCATATTATAGATGTTTGGCAGGAGGCTTGAGGTCTGCCTCAGCTCCACCTTTTTACCTGCTGTTGATTGACCTGAAGTTATGTTGAGACAGCATTTCAAATGTGGCGACCACTATCGTTGGGCTTCAACACTCCACATTACAAACCACTGAGAGTACGTCCATGTTTTATACAGACTATGGTTTGTTTATATCTGATCGTTCCTTTTTTTTTTCCTTTAAAACGTATTTTTTTGTGTGAAGCAGTTTGTTCAGACTGGTATTATTATTCTTTGTATACTTAAAGAGTACCTTCATTTGACTCTGCTCAAAGTGTGCACCATCAGTTACATGTTAAAGCACTCTGAGTCTGAAGCCTTGGTTTGGTCGTCTGATTCTGGAGCATGTTTGAAAAGCTGATGGGAAGCCACTTCCCTGCACACCTACCTCCTCCCCGTCTGAGCCATTGCCCCTGGGAGATGTTAGACACTAAATGGGAGGAAATTACCAGGTAGAGCGGCGAGGTTTCGCTCACCAATGTCAAACTGTACAGAGGCAATTTGTTGCAGTGGACAATGATAGGGTAGTGAGGAGCACTCCTCGAGCACAGCTGACTGTGAGGAGGCCTCTCCAGAGGACACTCTGCACGCCGTTTGGAGGGAAGAAATTACAGGCTGGACAAAAGTGGGTGGCTCTCTTATGGTGATTATCATCATCGCCGTCATTTCCAGTTCATGTCCATGCACAGACGTGACGTCTTTTTACTCTCTGAAGCGTGCTGCATGTCATTACAGATGTCTGCTAATTATGAATCTGGTTTTGGTGAGAATTAGCAGCTTCACGGCCGTTATTAGTTCTGATTGGAGGTATTTGAACTCTCGTTGACGATGTCAGAGGTGGATTAAGGACGCTTTTCCTTTTCTGGCAGGGATTTTTTATTTACGGTTACATCCCTTAAAGTCTTGAATCTTTGTCTCTTTGTACATTTCTCTCTCATTGGCTGTTCTGAGAATACAGATGTTAACATCCAGATTTCAAATCCTAAATATCCAACATGTTCTGGATCTGTTGAACGTTTATGTTTCTAGATAGTGTAAAGTATAATCTAATCTACTCTAATAAAACAGACTGAGCATCAATACAGAACACGTTCCTAAACAGGTTTCTCCAACGATTTCCAAGATGGATGAATCGAACCAAAACTGTTGAATCCCAAAGACGCTAATGTGCTAATAGATATGTTCCTCTGTGTTTCTGTCCTCTTTGTAGTTTGTGAAGTTTGCCAACATCGAGGAGGACACGCCGTCCTACCACCGCCGCTACGACTTCTTTGTGTCCCAGTTCAGCGCCATGTGCCACTCTACTCATGAAGATCCTGAAACCAGAACCAGGTAAGACCACTCTGTTCACCCACAAAAAACACACAGTGGAGTGTGTGGATTGAACTCGACTGTTCCAAATAATTCTACATCCTGTTTAAGGCCGCCATTGTTATCTTCCAGTTAACCACATATTAATTACTTCTTAAAGGTTTCATGTGACATGTTAAACTTCTACAACAAAACTGACGCTTTGTTTCAGTCACTCTTTGGCTCCCTGGAGGGTAAAATAATATCTTATTGATCATTTCTGAATCCGTTGATTGGCTCCTTTTCTTTGTGAAGTTGAGCTTCAGTCAGAGAAATCAGCTCCTCATATCCAGTCTGTCCACTGGTGTCTCTTTTTGTTTTTCATTATAAAGAAGATAGTTTTCCATGTGGCCCCACGTCTCCATCTTTCAGAGACGACCTAATGCCAGTGATGGATTACACAAACATCACATCCAGCATGGGGGGGGGAGGGGCTGTCACCCGATCCCCACCAGCGCAGGTCCCCTGAATACAGAATTAACCACATCTCGTCCTGATCCATATTTCATGGCCTTCTCCTCCCACCGAGACCTCACGGCTCATTAACGCCACCACAGGAGAGCGCCGCTGCCTCACCGGGCGGATTGAGATACGAGCGTTTGAAAGACGTATCGATGATGAAATGAAGAGAACTGCCCGGCTTAAATTAGCTTGAAATGATTTGCAGAGAAATGGGCCAACGTGCCTGTAGTGCCTTCTTCTTCCTTATTGTCTCATGGAGAATGTGAATGTAGCGTCCAGAGGCAGAACGGCAGACGCACAATCGCACATGAAACACAACACGTCACGAGTCAAACAGAAGTTAGTTATGAGCAGTCTAATACTGAGGCATCGTCACGTCCTGAAACCAATCAGATCGCTCAAATCGTTTTGTCAAGATCACAAGAAATCAACTCGTCATCAGAGGAAAACATCCCGAGATAACGCGATAAATAATCCGACTGAGGAAAAAGGAGTCAAATAAAAATACATGTAGGCATGTTCTCTTTGGGCTTCTGAGTAAACCAACCCACAAGGACTTCATTATTTTTACAGCTGATTCCAAGACAGAGAAGCTGCATACCAATGTTCCAATAAGATATAACTTAAAGGTTCAATATGTTGAATTTTATTAGAATTTATTTTATCTGAATTAATGAAAAATGGACTAAACCGATGTTGAGTTCTTACATCACCTCTAATATTTCCAACAGTTATCAAAGCCAGAGAAATTCTTCATTTAGAGTTGTAACGGCACGTCTCTTGTTGCGGTGGCCGCCATGACGGACATGACACGTTTATCGTTGCCGTGGAAACATCGGAGCTTACGTCAAAGTGGTTAGCTGCTACTGAAAGCTGTCGTACTGTCGCTGTTAGTGCTGCTGTGATAAAAACATCATTTAAATTATCCTCTGATACATCAGCTCGTCTGTAAACAGATTCTCTTCCTCAGGTCGGTTTCACCCGGTCGTCATGACTACGGTCAACAGATAGTTTGTTTTCATCAGAGGGGTGGGGTTGGGAGTAGCAGAAGAATCACTCCCATGATTCCCCGCCAGCCTCGACGTCATCTTATGTTATTGTTTTGATCGAGAGCCCCCTGGTGGCGGAGTTTACAAACTGTGCCTTTAATTTTGCAGCTAATTCCAAAAACAAGAAGCTGCGTACCAACTTAAGGAACATTGACCAGGTTGATTCAACTGATAATATCCAATGAGGGTGCAGGACACATGACAAATGTGATAAAGCAGGTGAATTTTAAAGGAGACATTATTAACAGAAGAAAAAAGCACAAAGAGCTTTAGGGCAGAAAGTAAGTGAGGAGATTCCTTCTTCCACCACGTCCACTCATCGTGCATGCAAAGTAATTTCAAACCCGGAGGTGTTTTTTTTTTTTTTAATAAAAGAGAAATGAGAGTGTTCAGGGAGCCAGACATCAGACAAACATCATTCTCCTCCTTTTGAGGACACAGAGACTCTCTGCCTGCCAGCCGCATTCTCAGGCGGGTTAAAAATAGCTCAGTGACGGCGGTGGTGGTGGCAGTGAAGCTCAGGCGATGACACCGTATTATACTTAACAAGACTCCTCTCCCCCAGCTGAGACGCCCCCCCCCGACTCCATATCAGCAGTATATTAAAGCATCACCCTCCCATTCATTGTCAGAATAACTTGCCTCCTCTGGTGTCACCGGGCTTATTTGCAGAAGTAGCAGCGCTGCAGCTGAGCGCCGTGTTTGTGCATAGAAGATAAACATTGAACTCCATCTGTATGTATGAGTGGGTGAAGGTGTGAGGAGAAGCAGGGGATGCTGGGATTATTTTTGAATTGGACTCTCTGCCACCTCGAGGTATCACACAACTCGTCTTCCATTCTTCATTTCATTATTCCATTCAGAGCGTCTCTCTGTAGGCGGGGAGGAATCCTCTGACAGAGTCTCTCTTGTGGTTATTGGATTAGGCCTGAGGCGAGGTCGGCCATCTTGGTTTTCATATTGCATATATACGCAGCATATGTTGTTGTTGTTGTTGTTGTTGTTGTTGTTGTTGTTGTTTGTGAAGAAACCTAGAGAGGAGACACAGATTGTCAAAGACGTTCTGATCGATCTCTGAACTCATCGGCTTTTATCTGACGACCGTTTAGCCTCCGGGAGCGGTGGTCGACTCTTCAGGGCGTTTCAGGGGATGTGTGGATAGTGAGGGGAGATCTTTTTGGTATAGGATGTTAGATTAGATGCCAATCATCTGGAGAAAAGGAAGAATGATGGAAACGTGCATCCTGCCCACTTGTAAACTTCAGATTTCTTCTTCATCCTCTTTAACTTTGCTGCTCGCTATTGTTAGCTTGCTGCTAGCATTGTTGGGTGATGCACAGTTGGGCAGAAGCTATCCAACAGGTTTGGAGTAAGATTTTTAGAAAGTGCTGGGATAGATCATTGTTTTGACTGCCCATCGATTAGATTGTTCAACCAACTGATTCAGATCGTTGGTTCGTTACACCCCTAGTTTAAAGTGTAATGAGCAAACTGAGGAATGAGAATGGAGTTGGTGTTGGAGATCATCTAAGAGCAGATTGTTAGCCACACATGAAGGCAGATATCTGTGTGCAGATATTTATTCAAGATAAATTAACTTTAAGTGACTGCCGAGTGGTTCTGATTGCTTTAGGTCAGATTGTGTTCGCCTCTCTTGTCTGCCGAGAGCTGGGAAAAAAATCAACTTGTTTAATAATAGAGATTCTAATCTTCTGAGATTTTAAACCGATTCATAACTTCCAAAAATCTTTTTTTTGGCTAATCAGTCTCTCCCTGCTAAGTGCTAGGGCTAACTCTTTAACTCAGTAGAATAGACTTTAGACTTTATTGTCCCTGAGGGGAAATTGCTTGAAAAATGGAGCAGCAACAAATGCAGCCAGTCTCACAGATGACTGGACTAGATCCTGAAGTTTCTACTCATTCAAAAATAGACTTTGAATCATGAATCACTTTGAATCGAAAATATTGTAATTGTAATCAAAATTGAATCAAATCATGAGACACCCAAAGATTCCCAGCACGAGTCTGCACTGACTGTTTTCCTGCAAACAGTGAAAGCCAGCTGGACCGGCAGAGGGACGATACAACTGGTACTACAGCTGGAGAAAAGAACTAGTGATGTGAAAAGCAGTTCTTTTCAGTGTACTGAATCAGTAGAATCAGTTCAGTGAAGTGATTCGTTCAAATGATTCGTTCACTGAATCGTTCAGTACTTCTCTGCAGCTCTGTCTGTGAATCAGAATTTAATAAACTGAAACACGGCCGAACGTTTAGTTCTGCTCGCCATCGTTCTGAGAACAGCCGGTGGTGAATAATAAACCAATGAGCTGAGAATTTAGTTGGATAAAGTTACAGTTTGCAAACTGAAAGCTGCTAAAACATTCACATTTATTTTCCCCGACCGTTCTGTTCAGTACGTTCAGAACACAAATCACTGACTGACTGACTGAGAGGGAGAGAGAGGAGGCGGAGCTCTCGTTCAGTTCGTTCACTGAACGTACTGTGAACGGGAGCTTTGAAACACGAGACGGGAGAGAGGAGAGGGCAACTGAAGTTGAGAAATG
>NC_089198.1:3790577-3800577 GCF_963930695.1 Labrus bergylta | reverse complement strand
CTGGAGGTGACCTTATTGATGAGACACACCTGTACACACACAAAGAACCCCCCCCCCCCCCCCTCAGGCAATCAGAACAGCCTCTGCTGCATCCAACTTTTCTCCCCTTCTTACCATCGGTGTCATTTTTCACCGCTCCGCTGCTAAATGTGCCTCTGATTTCCCAGAATGCACCTGTAATCATGACTACAATAAATCCAGGTGTACAGATAACTGCTTTTAATGTCATGTGGTCGGACTGTAGAAAGATAAGATTCTCTCTAGTTCCAGTTTGTGTTTTAAGAAAATGGAAACGTTTCACTTTTGGACACGTTGGCACGTGTGTGTTTTGAAAGAGGTTCAAGGACATTCTGCCACCATCAGTGTGAACATTCAAGCAGCTCGGCTTTGTTTGCTGGCTCGTCAGGTGATCACCAGATTTATTTATTTTATTCTAGAGAGACGGAGCATACCATTCAACATTTCTGTAAATATAGGAGAGTTAGTCGAGTTCCATCTGTAGAATGAGCTCCCGAAAAAGAACAAAATGAAACCAGAAAGAGGAAAAAGATGTGATCTCTTCCTCAGGTCGGTTTGCCCGGTCGTCTTGACTACGGTCAACTCGTCGTATTCATCATGATGGAGTATCACTCCCATGATTCCCCACAAGCCTCGACGTCATGTTTTGTTATCGTTTAGATAGAGAGCCCCCTGGTGGTGGATTCTATGGGTTCAAATCAAACCACCCCCCTTTGCCACATGTCCTCCCCCACTCTCTCCACCCAACATGTCCTCCCCCACTCTCTCCACCCAACATGTCCTCCCCCACTCTCTCCTCCCAACATGTCCTCCCCCACTCTCTCCTCCCAACATGTCCTCCCCCACTCTCTCCACCCAACATGTCCTCCCCCACTCTCTCCTTCCAACATGTCCTCCCCCACTCTCTCCACCCAACATGTCCTCCCCCACTCTCTCCTCCCAACATGTCCTCCCCCACTCTCTCCTTCCAACATGTCCTCCCCCACTCTCTCCTTCCAACATGTCCTCCCCCACTCTCTCCTTCCAACATGTCCTCCCCCACTCTCTCCTTCCAACATGTCCTCCCCCACTCTCTCCTTCCAACATGTCCTCCCCCACTCTCTCCTTCCAACATGTCCTCCCCCACTCTCTCCTTCCAACATGTCCTCCCCCACTCTCTCCACCCAACATGTCCTCCCCCACTCTCTCCTTCCAACATGTCCTCCCCCACTCTCTCCTTCCAACATGTCCTCCCCCACTCTCTCCACCCAACATGTCCTCCCAACATGTCCTCCCCCACTCTCTCCACCCAACATGTCCTCCCCCACTCTCTCCTCCCAACATGTCCTCCCCCACTCTCTCCACCCAACATGTCCTCCCCCACTCTCTCCTTCCAACATGTCCTCCCCCACTCTCTCCTTCCAACATGTCCTCCCCCACTCTCTCCACCCAACATGTCCTCCCAACATGTCCTCCCCCACTCTCTCCACCCAACATGTCCTCCCCCACTCTCTCCACCCAACATGTCCTCCCCCACTCTCTCCACCCAACATGTCCTCCCCCACTCTCTCCTCCCAACATGTCCTCCCCCACTCTCTCCTTCCAACATGTCCTCCCCCACTCTCTCCTTCCAACATGTCCTCCCCCACTCTCTCCACCCAACATGTCCTCTCCCACTCTCTCCTTCCAACATGTCCTCCCCCACTCTCTCCTTCCAACATGTCCTCCCCCACTCTCTCCTTCCAACATGTCCTCCCCCACTCTCTCCACCCAACATGTCCTCCCCCACTCTCTCCTTCCAACATGTCCTCCCCCACTCTCTCCTTCCAACATGTCCTCCCCCACTCTCTCCTTCCAACATGTCCTCCCCCACTCTCTCCTTCCAACATGTCCTCTCCCACTCTCTCCTCCCAACATGTCCTCCCCCACTCTCTCCTTCCAACATGTCCTCCCCCACTCTCTCCTTCCAACATGTCCTCTCCCACTCTCTCCTCCCAACATGTCCTCCCCCACTCTCTCCTTCCAACATGTCCTCTCCCACTCTCTCCTCCCAACATGTCCTCCCCCACTCTCTCCTTCCAACATGTCCTCTCCCACTCTCTCCTCCCAACATGTCCTCCCCCACTCTCTCCTTCCAACATGTCCTCTCTCTCTCTTCAGCTGTCCTGTCCAATAAAAGCACAAAAATCGCCCAAAAACAACTTTAAAAACACTGAAAAATAACTTCAGAAAATAAATTCTGGTTAACTTGAAACTTGTTACAAAGTGTTGAAATGTTTGAAATCTCTTGCAAATCGTCCCCAGCCGTGTATGAAGTGTTAGTTTGATGCACAGTAGGAGGCTTCCAGCAGACGATGGTTGCATGGTTTCCTAGCAACGCCTGCCCCAGGTTGTCAGTCAACTGTTGCCATGAGGAATGTTTTGAAGAGGCTCCGAGCTCTGAGGTTTTTATCAGAGTCATTAAAGATACTGACAGTTAAAACGCAGACACACTGGACAAACATGAGACATGTCAAACCGCCTGTTCTCGTTTCTCCCTTTCACCTTGGTTCCTTTTTGAACACTGCCTGCACTGAGAAGCTTCAGGATCTAAAGTAAACCCTGCTGGATGATCTGCTGTAAATCGCTCTGAATTGGAGCGTCGGCTGAAGGAATACAAACGCCATCCCGGGATTTAAAGCCTCTCCGCCTTTCCCCCGGCAACACCTCAGACCTCATTATACCCGTTGAATCCTCAAACCCAGAACCTGTAGTCCGCGTGGAGGAGGGAATCCTGCTGATGTATCACTCTGATGAGTTTTCCCTCCCTCTCCTGGGAGCCAGAAAAGCCGCTCTGCTTCCACCGCCGTTTGAAGATTTATGGCAAAGATCAACAGGAAGCTTAGCGCTCTGCTCACCTTTACGCCTCCTGTTTAGTCTTCATTTTTAACCTCTTCCTCTTCTTCTTCATCCCCTACTTCCCTCTCCTCTCTTCCCTCCTTGTGTCCTCTCCTCTCTCTCTGAATTCATACCAAACTTGTGTCTGTGTCTTGAGAACAGGAGATGCTTTCATCATTCAAGTTTAGGAAATGTTAAAAATAATTGCTTCAACAAAAAGTTTCACAAAGCGATAAATCCCCTCGTCTCACCTCAGGGCCAAAGAAGAAACCTTCAGACAGTCGTCCCCTGTTGAATGTGGAAATGAAATCCAATTCAGTTCTCTCTTTGATTAAAACATAAAACGCTTTTTTTGGAAACATCAGCCTTTGAATGTGGATGTCAAAATCATGTTGGAGAAGGAAGTTGGATTTTTAGAAGGAAAGGTAAACTGGATTGCTGGTGGCGTAGTGGACCATGTGTGGAGGCTCTGGTTCTCCGGCCGGGCGGCCCGGGTTCTGGTCTGACCTGTGTCCACTGTCCTGTCTCTATAGAGAAGGAATGGAAAGACAAAAAGGTAGCTCTTCAAAGTAGTTAAGATGGCTGCAGGAGCTGGGGTTCGAACCCCCGACCTTCCGGTACAGATGCTTTTCTTGATCTCCTCAGAATCTCTGGAGTTTCATATCAAATCAAACCTTGTACACATGGAGGGTTTGTCTGATTTATCATCCCTCTGTTTTATCTTTGGAAGTAAAGAAACGAAAGAGAAGAAGAGGAGCTCACAAACAGAAACAGTGAACAGAGAGCACTTTGTGCGTTGTCTCATGTCGTACGTCTCTCATGGTTTCAGAAAGTCTCCATCAGGTGCTGACTGATCTTTGAAAGAAGAAGAATTGATTTTGTCCTCCTCGCCCTCTCTTCTTTTCTTTACCTTCTCCATCTTTACCATCTTCACCTCGATGTCTTTCATCCTCATCACCCCTCCTTTCTTCCTCTCTCTCCGCTTCTCTTCCGTCTCTTTCAGGTGGTTTCCATGTGAACTAAATGCTATTTTTGGATCCTGTATTTTTTTTTCTTTTTTGTATCCTTCCTTGTGTCTTCCTTCCTCTTTTTATGTTTTTTTTCTCTCCGGTGTCTAAAGTACAGAATGTACAGATGTGTCTCGTCTATCACATGTGGAGGAATGAAGAGGGGGGCGGGGTGATCTGATCTGACCCGGGCTACGTCTCCTTGTCATTATTTGGACTTGTTCAGACCAACAGGAGGCTTTTCTTAAACCCAGGCTGTAATGCTTCAAGATGTTCTCTTTCATTATTCATGCAAACAGGATGTTACTAGATTTTATAATCGAGTCCTGACAGTTTTTTTTTTTTAAGTGTTGAGAACGTCTTTCAGGACGTCAACATGTGGGAAGATAAATAATGAAAGTGGGATGAAGTCATCAGTCAAACCTGAAGCATCTTCTTCAAACACTTCACACCCTAACCCTAACCCTCATCTACTTTTAAAAAGAGACTCTGATCCTCCTGCAGCAGGTATCGTCTAATCCTAACCGCTCACTCTCACAGTGCTTGATCTGTTTTCTGTCATGCTCCTAAAACGCTCTGTTCTTCCTCTGGTCAGATCTTTATACACAAACATTATGTTAACCATTTCACAAAAGACTTTGCACGGCAGGCCTCTCTTCTATAAAAATATATCACTGTGCACATCAAAGAAATCACCTTGTGAACAACCTTCACCCACTGTGGACATCATTAGCACATGAAAAAGACAATCCAGCTTTTTAAAGTGTGCCAGCGTCTCTCTGTAGTCAACATGATCTGAATAAGTTCAAGCCGGCGTGACTCGACCGTGTGAGCCCGACAGAGTCTGCGTCCAAACAGTCTGTCCCTCAGCAAGACAAAAAAAAAAACTTCAAACACACGACCACCAGAATGTGTCTTTCAGAGCGCCTCGAGGTCAGACTGAACCTGATGAACCCGTCCACTAATGAGACGCTCAAACCTGATGAAGGGTAACCGGTGTGATCCCTCACACTGAGAAACTGCCGGGCGTTAAAAACAGAAATACGATTGCAAGTTGTGCACATGGGAGGGACTGGAGGTCAGGGGATGTGGATCTGAGAGGTCTACAGGTGATGGCTGCAGGCACACCTGTCTGCATTGATCGATCCAGAGGAACATTTAGTTGCAGTGACAACTCTGTCCACCAGGGGCCGCCATTTAGGTCACATGACCTTCTCTTTGTGTCTGAACCCGGCACCGGGCAGGAGAAAGAATACCCGCCTCGACTGAATTTGTTTTCTTTCTGACCATTTGACACAAAACCTTATTCTTATGGAACAAGCTTCCCAACTCGTTCCTGAAATACGGACCACCAACTCCAGGAAGTGCACTGACCATTGAAGCCAGTTTAACATAGTGGCCAAAGCTGGTATTGCAGTGTCGCGTGATGCCATTTTTTGGTTTTGTTAATTTGAATCAGGGACAGTGTACCAAAAAAAACCATTAGTCTCACAAGAGAAGAAATGCTTTGTACCAGATTTAGCTAGCTAGCTAATTTCCAGGCAGATAATGGCAACAGCAAAATACAAATCAACCAGTCACACACACACACACACACACACACACACACACACACACACACACACCACACACCGCACACATTTCATAAGGTTAGGCCCAAAGAGACTTTTTCACATTTTATATTGGTAAAAAAAGGTCTATAAATCAGCTGAGGTGCATCAACTTCCTGATTCAAACTCTTACATCAGTTCCTGAAATTTGGAGATTTCAATTCAAGCTGAAGTCAGCGATATCTTCGTTGACTTTATGAACGCAGATCAGAGCCAGGGGACTGTGACTCTTCAGAGTGCATGCTCTATGGGGCACATTAGGGCGGGAGATTTGGGTACTTTCACATGCAGAAGTCCAACTTTTTGTGGTTCATGCCCCACTGATCAGCTCCGCCTCCAACACTGTCTCCATGTCTATCACACATCCATGCTGCAGAGCCTCCATGGTTACAAACTTTTTTTATTAGAAGCAAAGATGTAAAAGTCTCATCTTTGGTGGTCTAAACCTCCAACCATCATGTTCAGCTTATCTCTCTCTCTAATCATTTGATTCCCTCCCTCTCCTCCTGCTCCCAAAGGTGCAATCTACACCTCTAATCTTCCTCAATTTAAATGGAAATACAGCCTTCAAGTAATCCATTTATAATTACAGCGCACATATTCCTCCAGCTGTGGTGCGTCCGTCACCTCCGAGATCATCTCTGCGTTAATGGCAACATCTCGGCCTTCTTCTAACCGTCTCGCTGCGACTTAATGAGCAGATCCTTCCGTCAGATCTGAGGCTGAGGTGTGGCCTTTACAGAAGGAGAGGAAGGATGTGTGAGGTGGGCGAGAAAAGGAAAGAAGAAGTCGTTACATATTCAAATCTGACTTCACCTCTCAAGTATAAAGCGAGAGCTGTATTGGTGAGTCTGAGCAGGGCAGACGTCTCACAACACAAATCTGAAAACCATGTGACAACAGATTCATCATGGACATCCTTTAATTTCATCATTTTAATCGCAGAGTTCCTTCTGCGCTTTTCAGTAGAGATTTGGGCGTTTAGTCGACTAAACTGTTGATCTCCACCACCCTCGCTGGTCGGCACCAGTGCCATGTGAAGTGTCATGTTCTACCGTGCAGCCGCCCGCCACTAGCTGAGGCCGAGCTCCGGTTAATGGGCCTGCTTCCCCGGCTCTACTACCCGGATGTAAACGAGCATAGTGAAAGGATATCGTCCGAGACGTTCCAAAGCCAGACTGGATAAGTAATCCCTCCCATGAACTCTGGGTCGACCCCGGGGTCTCCTCCCAGTTGGCCGTGCTTGGAAAACCTCCAAAGGAAGGAGTCCAGGAGGCGTTCAGATGCCCAAACCACCACAACCGGCTCCTTTCGATGCGCAGGAGTAGCAGCTCTATTTGATCTTATTCTTTCAGTTTCCACCCATAGCTTATCGGAAGATTTCAGTTTTCAGTGGATCATTTGAGTCTTGACTTTGGAAGGACCAGAAGACCCCGCGTGAAGATTTCAGGTCATGAGAGGGGTCAGTCTTTCTGCGAGGGCATGACCCAGACAAGCTTTCAAAGTGATCGGCTAAATCTTAAAAATCACTTCTGAAGGCGTTTTCACATACACACTGCTGAAAAGATCGAGATAATTTCAGGAGTGTGTCTGTGAAAACGGCTTCAGAAGTGATCGGACTCGCTGCAGAAATAATACTAGGCTGTCTAGCAGTGAAGAATTTGGCTCTGCGTTCAGCTCCTCCTGGAAATATCAGGAGTTTTTCAGGAGTTTTCTGCGAGTGTGTGAGTGTGAGGGAGCCAGTTGGAGGAAATCGAGCATAGGAGTGATGTGATGTCATCTGTTAAAAACTTTGAGCCAGCCTGCTGATGCTATGCTGTACATTTGAGGAAATGTAGACCTGTGTGAAGTCTTCCCCTGGAGCCTCAGATCTGCTGTACGAGAGCCGAGTGACATCCTGAAGGAAATCACTGAAAATCGTCTGCAACCAAAAAAATAAGAGACGAAAAGATTTCTGTTTTATCCAAATGCATCTCGCCCCAATCGTGAAGAAAAGAGTCCGAGCTGCTCAGAAGTCATCCTGATGGTCCGCTGTAATCATGTGGCGTACATCACATTGTCACTTCAGGTTCACATATGTGCAATCACACACTGAAAACACACGAGTCATCACATCACGAATTCAATCAGGACATTCAGCACAAATCAACAGCTTCATTTAGAAGCAGCTGAAGAGGTGGGTTATTATCGAAATCAAACACCCTGAGGTTGTTTATGTGCATCTCTTCCACATGTTTACCACCGCTGATGGAAACTCAACAACATGATGTGGATTGCAGTCAAACAACAGAAACAACTTTTCTTGTTCATTTGATTTCCAGTTCCAAACTAACGTTGTGTTGTCAAATTGTTCATCTTTATTTGTTTATTTGTTAGGATCCCCATGAGCGGTCCACATTCAAAAACAGAAACACAAATCTAAAAATGTACATTGAGAACATATTTAGGATCTACAGTCCACACCAGGGGTCTCCAACAGGTAGCTCGGGGGGGAAGGTTTTAAATAGCTTGCCTATAGAGCGCCACAGGAATGAGTCCTAAAACCAGGAAGTAAGTTAGCATTTGAGCGCCATGGGGTCTAACATCTAAAAGTCAGCGGGTTTGTAGCTAGATGCCTGAAATAAGGTCTGTGGTTAACACAAGCTGAAGAGATGTTGGTGTTTTGTTAGAGCACATAAACTACGTTAGGTAATACCTCCACTTGTGAAGTTTGAAGTTTTTACTCGTCTTTAAAAAGGCGGTTGCTAACAAGCGGCTAAATGTGACTACAGTGGTTGTCGGGGTCATTAAAGGTCATCACGCCGGACACAGAGGGCGGGAACTCTCTCACTAGTCGGAGATGTCTCCTGTAGGTTTAATCTTTAGGTTCAGGTGAATATTATGTTAGTAAACTATTTATTAAGCTACGTGGATTAGTTTATCAGAGAGAGATAGAATCTTTATTATCATTGTATACAAGGACACAACAAAACTCTGTTAGCAGCAATCCTCAACAGCAGCGTTTACAAAAACAACAAACATATATTTGTGGTGATATGAAAGAGAAGTATGCAGAAAGTGGCCAGAGCCGTTGCTGTTCAGTGAATGAATGATAATAATAATAATAATAAATAAATAGACAGTTGTGGTGACTGAAGAATATAAGTTATTATTTTGCAGTGACTGATTAATTAAACAAATATAAATATAGAGATATAGTGCAAATAAGTGAAGTTATAGTGCAGTGACAGAGTATATAGAGTTATTATTGAGCAGTGACTGGATGAATGAATAAACAGACAGTTGTTTAGACGGGGGGTGTTTATGGGTTGAGGGACAGAAGCTGTTTTTTGTCCGTGTGTGGATGGTCCTGAGTCTGCCTGAAGGGTGGTGAACACACAGGGTCCGGGGTGAGATGTGTCTCTCCAGATGTTTGAGGCTCGCTTGAGTGGGGAGCCAACAATCCACTGAGCTGTTTTGACGATCCGCTGAAGATTCTTCTTTCCTGCTGCGGTGCAGCTCGGGTACCAGACAGTACAGCCGTACGTCAGCATGCTCTCGATTGTGCAGCAGTAAAAGTTCTTCAGCAGATCTCGAGGAAGTCTGTTACGCCTCAGGGTCCTCAGAAAACAGAGGCCATGCTGTGTTGAGGCTCCAGCTCAGGTCCTCTGAGATGTGCACTCCCAGGAGCTTAAAGCTGGAGACACGTTCCACCTCTTCCTGGTTCATGTTCAGACTGATGTGGGCTGGTTTTAGTTTTTTCCTGTGGTCAGTTATTATCTCCTTGGTTTTCTTGGTGTTGAGGTGCAGGTTGTTGTTTTTACACCACCCAGAGAATGTTTGTACCTCCTCTCTGTAGGCCGCCTCGTCTGAAGCGTAACGCTAGTGACGTCACAATCATCCCACCGTGGTGTAGTTAGCTTTAGCGTAACGTTAGCTTTTTACTTCTGTCGGCCTCATTAACTCTTCAGACATCATAAAGATGGCGTTCATCTGTGAAGATGATCCTGCTGAACAAAACGCCTACGCTTCAGAAACGTGTTTAACACAGAGATTATTTTCTGCAATGATCCAAAATCCAATGAAAACATCCCAGAGGAGGATTCTGGTTAGACCCCCATGGAGATGATACTTCCTGGTTGGCCTACAAAAATAAGTCATATGGTTTGTTCTCTATAGGTTGACCGACTGTGTTAAAAAAAAATATATATATATGACCACAGTAAATGCACATCTTCCCACTATTCAGTGTAAAGTAGTCATGTTTCCAAACAGTATCTTAAATCAGCTGATGTTTGAATAACTGTTTGATGCCAGTAGCTCTCAGATGAAGAAAGGTTGGAGGTGGGCACGGTGTAACGATTTGTCAGGAGGTTTAAAACCCGCCTCAGCTCCAGCTCTCAGCCTGTCGTTAGGTTGACTGAAAGTTAGACTGAGACAGCATTTCCAGCATGGAGACCGCCATCGAGGGGACTCCAGCGCCCCCTGCAGGAACAGACAGGTGACGTCATTCAGGCTTCAAACATTCAT
>NC_089198.1:3772957-3780457 GCF_963930695.1 Labrus bergylta | reverse complement strand
GACTGTGGTGTGAAGGCGCTCTGAGGAGTCAGAAGACTAGCTCACATGTCGACTAAGACCCTGAACTCTCAGTTGTTCTGAAGTCATCAATCAGTGCCTTAATGTGTGAAAGTGGTGCGTACTAATGGACAGTTGGGCACTTACCTGCTCTCAGTGTACGTCTACATGCATGACCTTTGACCTCCAGTGTGTCTGTACATGTGTGAAAGCACTTGGTTGGAAGACGACATTAAAGCCATAATGTAGTCCTTCAGAGCCATAGAAATCCAGTCTGTTTGTCCGTTAACTTTTCCTTCAGTGCTGTTGTGAGTATGAAAGAATTAAGAATGTGCAGTTCATTTTCCAGATTAACATTTTGTTTAAAAAAAAAGAAGGTGTTTAACAAACATAAAAAGTCGGTTTGATTATTTTTTGTGTTTGTGACTTCTGTTTTGTTTTTTGTTTGTTTCATTTCTTCAGTTTTGAAAGAAATTCTTGAACAAATTTTGTTCACTTAGCGTTACCTTTTGGATTAAATCTCAAAGTATTCAGAACAAAGTGTAGATAAACTATCTGAAGTACGGGGACTGACCATGCCTTCCTCTGTCACCAACCAGTCAACAACCACTTCCTCCTTCCTGTTCCACGAGTTCACTGTCACACCAGAGCTCCTTCATAGCAGCCTGCATGCTGACAGCTGCGTTATCTGAAGACTGTAAGCCTTTTTGGACGACTTCAACGAGTAGAGAGCGTTAGAGCAGCCAGCAGACTGCACGCCCCCAAACAGCGATGTTTCATTCTGCACATCGACCTGTTCCAGTTTCATCCAAAAACCTTTTTTCCAACGTGGGATAACAGTCACTCTCTGTTACTGGCTGTTCAGGTCTCTCCTCTAAAACTCAGTTTGAGGATTCAGCTTTGAAGTCGGTGATGTTATTGATGCTCCTCGTGCTGTAAGTGGGTGGGTAAATAAGTCAACCTGCCTCTGTGTGTGTGTGTGTGTGTTGTCAGACATAAATAGCAGATGTATGTAATAGATGATTGTACCTTGAGGCAGCAGGTCGGCTCCCACAGAGATTAGTAAATCTGTCATCCTCCATCTTCCCACTCGCTCTTATCTGCACATCTTCTTCATCCCCCCCCCCACATGATGTGTTATAAAAACCTCTGACCTCGTGTTTATCTCGACCCCCCGTGGCTTCAGCTCAGAGTTCAAGAGGAATTACACGCCTCTACTTTCTGTACCTGCCCTGTTTTCTAAGATCAGAGGTGGGATGTCTCTGGATTCCTCTTCTTGTTTTCTTTGTTTATTTGATCCTCCTCTGCATTATCTAATTATATCTCTGAGTCTGCAGGCAGCCCTCGATTTCACTCACCAATCTGACGTTCATATGCATCATTATTTTGCTCATGAATTGAATTTTAATGTCGTGTTCACAAAAATTGGGAATTTGTAATCGAACCTCTGAACCCCAAACTCAGTCCAGTCCAACATTCATTGAATTCAACGATTCACCAGCTCTTTAGGACTCTCACATACCTTTAAACCTTCTCTAATTTAAATTAGAAACAACATGCCTTCCAAAATGAAACATGGGATTATTCTTGTATGTCGAGCCTTGGCTGTCAAAGAGTGAGGATAAGATGCTTTTGTTGGACAAAGATGGAGGTCATAGAGGAAACGACAAAGATGGAGGTCATAGAGGAAACGACAAAGATGGAGGTCATAGAGGAAACGACAAAGATGGAGGTCATAGAGAAAACGACAAAGATGGAGGTCATGGAGGAAACGACAAAGATGGAGGTCATGGAGGAAACGACAAAGATGGAGGTCATGGAGGAAACGACAAAGATGGAGGTCATGGAGAAAACGACAAAGATGGAGGTCATAGAGAAAACGACAAAGATGGAGGTCATGGAGGAAATGACAAAGATGGAGGTCATAGAGGAAACGACAAAGATGGAGGTCATAGAGAAAACGACAAAGATGGAGGTCATGGAGGAAATGACAAAGATGGAGGTCATAGAGAAAACGACAAAGATGGAGGTCATAGAGAAAACGACATGATGGAGGTCATGGAGAAAACGACAAAGATGGAGGTCATGGAGGAAACGACAAAGATGGAGGTCATAGAGAAAACGACAAAGATGGAGGTCATGGAGGAAACGACAAAGATGGAGGTCATGGAGGAAACGACAAAGATGGAGGTCATGGAGGAAACGACAATGACTCCTGATTGGTCCCTCTCACTGCGACACAATCAGGGATTGTTTGAGGCTTTTAGTCTGACGTTTTCTACATGATGTCTCGTTTTTTGGTTTATAATTCAAAAAACATAAATCTGTTTAAAGTCAGATATGAGTGTTAATCAGCCCAGAACAATAAAGATGCTGTTCCTGGTTTTGACTGACAGAAGAATCGTCGCGTCTACGTCTTAATGCTGCGGATAATTTTTATGACTGTCTTTATTTTCTTCTTCCTCAGTCACCTGGACAACCACCACCTGTGGGACCCCAACGAGTTTGCAGTTTCCTGCTTCAGGATCATCATGTACTCCATCCAGGTACAGTACACACGAGTTAGCACGGGAGCAAGTGACCAATGGCTGCATCACATGGTGGCAGATTTTACAGACTGCGTTTAAATAACATTTATTTTCAATAATGGTAACGTTGAAGTGAGCCATGCAACAGCTGATTGGTACTAACACACGTACATGAAATGATTAACACACATCTACTGGTACTACAAACACTTCATCAGATTGACTTTAACGGTGTCTCATGATATTTTTTCTTTGCTGCTCGAGATGTACTGCTAGCCCCGCCCTCCTCATTCTCTTTGATCTCACTTCAGCAGCTGTCAGTCATGTTGACGGGCTGTCATCCAGCCAGAGGCTTGAATTCAGCAGTGTCCCTGAAGCCTCCACAGGCAGAGGCAGCACCCAGCTGATCACTGGAACTCTGACCCTCTATTTTTGGACGTCTGCTCAGCTCCTCTGTTGCTCTTGTGGGTTATTTTTTAGCTATGAATTCTGGTTCTTAGAAAGTCCTTTTCCCAGGCTGTGTCGACCTGCTTCTCTCATTAGGACCGGGTTGTTCCCCAAACCTGGTCTTCACTTTACTGTTTGTTCTTAAGCTTGTCTTTGGATTATGTCAGAGCTCTGCCTCAGGAAGTTTTTCATGACCCAAAACTTGTAGAGAGAAGAGAGAGGAAGAAAAACATGTTCTCTCTGCGGCCAATCATATTATGCGGGTTTAAGGCAACCTCCACACGGCCGTTTTGGACGCCCCTCGGTTTGCCAGATATGAGAGCAGTTATCAGGTCAACAGGTGTTGCAGTGATGGAAGCGGGTCAAGAGAAGTGGTTCAGATAGAAGTGATTGTACCCGACCTAAAAAGCCTCTGCATGTTTCTAATAAGCTCCACGAGCAGAAACGTGCTCTCTGTTTTTAATTTGGACTGCAGTACCCAATTTAAACACTAGGTGTCAGAGTTACATACTGCTCCTTTAATGTTATAACAAAGTTGTTACAAACATGAAAACACATTTCAGGGGCTTCTCTAACTGCGGTTTGAAGGAGTAACATTAAACATTATATTTAAACCTTTTTTTCAGCCTAAATCCCCGGGGGACACACTCAGGTGTTCTGGGGTCCAGATGTGTGAGTGCGAGAAGATTGTGTGGCTGCAACTCCGTTCAAGTGTCTGGTGTTTTTTGTGCGTGTCTGTCTTTGACTGGAGTTGGCAGATTTTTGCGTCTCGTGTCTCTCCCAGGTGTTGCTCTGTCTGCCTCTGAGGTGACAGCAGCCTGCGTCTTGTTAGATTTAAACGATGAAAAAAACAAGCTCGCCTCCTGCAGAGACACGGTCGACTGCTCTGCTGACTTCACTATTTTTTAAAGAGCACGTCGTAGCTGAGATCCAGCAGCTCCAGGGAAATCGTCCTTCAACATCCTGAACGTTTCCAGTAAACATTTTCTGCTCTGTTGGTGTCCATGGTTACCACAGAGCAGCTCCATAGCTTGATGAACATTAACCCATATGTATACGTTTTTAAGCAGTAAGTGTTTGACTTTTGGGGAAATATTTATAGCTACCCTTTGATCGACTTCTTCAGGAGAATCAAGCAGCCGGTCAGTCACATTTTAACCACATGACTAATTCCAAACACGATCTTTGTTTTTCTCTCCTCCTCGTCGTCCAGGCTCAGCACTCGCACCACGTCATCCAGCAGGTCCTGAGCCACCTGGACAACAACAACAAGAACACGCCGCGGGTCAGAGCCGGCATCGTGCAGGTCCTCCTGGAGACGGTCGCCATCGCCGCCAAAGGCTCAGTGGGTGAGTTACAGAGCTCCCTGTATCAACTGACTGATGAATTGATTTGTTGATGAAACTGAAGAGAATGAGCGAGTCCCAGTTGGACTTGCCATGCCAAGGCGTTGCCGCGTCCCAGGTCCAAGAAGAAAGACCTGTTTCCCATGTTCAGCTGCTGCTGGTCGTTCTTTAATGGGACCAGTTTGCTTAAGGAAGTCCAACCAGGAGCTGTGAGGTCACAAAATACACCTCCCATGGTCGCCCCTTTCAGACTGCTTATTTTTCCCGCAAAAGTGCCGTCAGTACGTCTTTGTACATTCATATTGAATCCACGAGGTCGTAAATATCACTGTCCAAGTCTGTGAGGTCACACTGTGTTCCGGCGCACAGCAGGAGCTCCACACACACACACACACACACACACACACACACACACACACACACACACACACACACACACACACACACAGCGCTGCGCTCCCCCGCTGGCTCAGCTGATCCTCTCTCTCCTCTGTAACGCCTCTGTTACTACCTCTAGAGGACAGTACAGAAGGGGGGGATCACTTTGTCCCAGTGGGGTGTAAATATGGCGGCTTGAAACGGCAGTCTGAAAGGATCTAGTGGTACATAAAGTCCTCGACCATGACGAGGTGGGAATTCTGGAAGAGAAGAAGAAGAACCTCCACTTAACTGTGCTTCAAAATGAATGTAGTTAGATTTATACTGATGGTGATTATTTATGCTGTTTGTGTAACTGAATTGTGTTTTAACCGGACAAATAAAAATAAAAATATCTTCCTCCTGCTCAGGGATGATTCAAGAGTCCAAAAAAAGCGACGCCCTGTCCTTGGAAATTGAAATCACAACTCCTCCCAATCTGTGGCTCGGTACAGTATATCAGTGTGGTTAGATTTTTTTAAAAAAACGTGAAGTGAAGATGTAGAGCGGTTTCCCAGATCCCCTCGACGCCCCCTTTCCCCCGTCCCGAAAACACACAACATTCACACACATCCTACAGTAGCTCCCATGCCTTACATTAAGATAGAAGATAGATCTCAGAAAGATATCGGCCGAGTCCTACTTTGTAATCAAATAATTCAAGTATGACAGAGGAAGTCATGTCTGTTCATTGGTTTACTACAGGAGTTAAGATGAGTGCTTCTGAGATTTGTTCTTTCACACATAAACAGGGAATAGATTAGCTGCTGCTAATGGGGATCCTAATAAAGAAAGAGGATGAAGGCAGCACTGACGAATCGTATAATAAACGTCATTGATCCGGTGGAGTGAGTTCACCTTCATGAAGGAGCAACAGTATTTGATGAATGCTTGAAGTATAAAAGCAGCACGCACTCGAGTGTAGCACGACATACCGGGTGTTACTGCGTCGTTCATTGTGCACTTCACTTTGTTAACACAGCACACACACCTCATTACAGTGTGTCGATGTAGGAGAGCTGTGTGTTTGATACTGTGTAACGTGCCCTCGTTATGTTGGAGTAGATTTATTGTTTAATCCTCTGTCAAAGTGAGTTTAATCCCTGTGCCCCCCCCCCCCCCCCCCCCCCATAGAGATGGATCCTGGGTGTGTTAGCCTAGCTTAGCACAAAGACTGGAAGTGAAGGGAAACTTTTAGCAATTCTTCAATTGCAACTTCCAGCAGGTTTGAGTGGTGCTGACCCAACCTTCAAAACGTGGTCCTAAGTCTCTAATTAGACTCTCCTCCTCTGTCGCCCCCCGGTGGTGGAACGAACGACGAAACTCCATTCGATCTGCAGAGTCCCTCTGCACCTTTAGGGAAAAGCTAAAGACCCAGCTCTTTATGAACTCGGCTACGACCTTCATGATTTTATTAAAGGACAGTATTTAGGATGGATTTGATGCTGATCAGAACTCTCTGGAATAACTGTCGATGTCATGCTCTGCCTCTGGTGACTTCCTGTCAGCTCCTCTGGTCACTTCCTGTCATTACCTGTGTGTCCGATCAGACTTAAACCCGTTTGTTTGCTGACGTTGTTTCCTCCTCTCTAGATCCTTGCTTGTGTTATTCACCAGAGGCTTGAGGTGTGACTCGGTAACCTCTGACTCTACTAAACGATCTGAGGTGTTGCCGTTCTTGAGGGATGCGTTTGTTTGTAGTTCATTTCAGAATTGAACACCTGAAGCTCTCCGGGGACTCCCCAACAAATTCCTGAAAACGTAACCGGCTTTTTAAAAGAATGGGGGTACTAAGGGATCTTAAATGTCATTCTGAGCCTGTCAGTAGGAAAAACAAGCTCGTCTCATGGACACTCTTTGATCAGGAACCTTCTTCTTTAAAACACGTCTCGTCTGGTTGCTCTCTGTGCATGTGATCACAGGCCCGACAGTGCTGGAGGTGTTCAACACTCTGCTCAAACACCTGAGGATGAGCGTGGACTTCGAGCTGGGCGACAGCTCCAGGAGGAACTCCAGCACCAGCGTGTCGTCGGCGCGGGGAAAAGAGAGCGAGGAGAGGATCGTGCAGAACGCCATCATCCAGACCATCGGTAGGACGGCACTTTTCACCTTCCCTGTGTCAACAAACAAAGTGTGTACAATCCAAATATTCAGGTTTGTGTTGGAGTGATGACTCATCGTCTCTCGTGCCCTCCTGCCAGGCTTCTTCGGTGGAAACCTGCCAGACTACCAGCGAGCTGAAGTCATGATGTTCATCATGGGCAAAGTGCCAGTGTACGGGACCCCCTGCCACACCTTGGACACGGTGAAGATTGGGTGAGTCACACATTCATTAACCAAAAGACACACACACACACACACACACACTGCTGCAGCCAATCAGACCAGAGCTCCCAGAGGTCCTTCCTCCTGGATGTAGACAAAGCTTGGCTCGAAACGTTGTTGGCTCGGAAACCGTCTTTTCCTTCTCAGTTAGCCCAATAAACAGAGACAATAAACAGAGACAATAAACAGAGACAGAGAGCATACTGAACAACAGAAACATGACCACAGGGTCACTGCAGCTTAAATGAAGCAGAGACAGGACAGTGGATAGAGAAGGAAATCATGGAGGGTCGGGTTCAACCTCTGCAGGCTGCAGAGTGAAGGTTGTGTGAGCGGCTGATTTCTGCAGAGTGAAGGTCGTGTGAGCGGCTGATTTCTGCAGAGTGAAGGTCGTGTGAACGGCTGCAGAGTGAAGGTCGTGTGAGCGGCTGTAGAGTGAA
>NC_089198.1:3642957-3765457 GCF_963930695.1 Labrus bergylta | reverse complement strand
GTGATGTACTGCTCTGGGATGATGTGCTCTGTTTGTTATAGTTTGGGATGTTTTGTTCCTTGTCTGTGCAGGACATGGTTCTGTCTAATGAGGAGAACATGCCCATGTTTATTCGCTGCGGGATCATGGCGTTGGTGGCGGCGTACCTCAACTTCCTGAGCCAGATGATCGCAAACCCCCCCTTCTGTCAGCACGTCAGCAAGGTGCTCCATTAACTCTTCATGCTGTGTCCATTTTGAGTCTTTGTTGATGTTCTTATCGTGAATGTTTCTCTCATGAGGCTCTGCAGACTGAATACTGAAGGTTAATCAATATGCTGATGATGTCATGCTATATTCGCCTGTTTGACCTACAGTATCTGCAGTTACTGTCGTCTTTATTTGTCTTTATTTGCTTCACTTTTTTGTGTTGTGTCCTCTTCAGGTCATTGAGCTGAGGAACATGGATGCCCCGTACCTCCTCCCAGAGCACGTCTTCAGAGACAAGTGTCCGTAAGTGTCCACCTCTCTGCACAGAGGAGGTTCAGTTTCATTACATTTTTAGAGAAGGATGTATCTGAATGACTGAATTCGCCCTCAAAACTGTTGAAGAACAACATTTTTATGATAGTGGTGGGAAGTATTTGACTTCGTGAACATTATCATTGCGGCACTAAAACAGCTTCAAGAACCATCAATGTTTTGAGGCTGGCTTTCAAACGTACTTTTTGGTACAAACAGAAATATGTCGATACAGGAAGTCTCCCCCAGCTCCTTTTTGTTTGGGTGATTGAGGGTGCAGTCACTCCTGAGCTGCTTGGTCCTTTTGAAAGGAACTCTGATTTGCTTTGTCAGGTCGTCTGTTTGCTTTGGGGTGGTTTGAACACTAAAACGAAATCTGGTGCGAACCAAAGAACTGAACTCTGGTCCGCTTAAAAACGGGAGTTGTGCACCGGTTTTGGGTTTGCAATAGGTGAGAACGTGATCTGAACCAAACAAGGGAAGTGAACCAAATACTAATAAACAGTAGTCACTGACCATCTAGCCTGGACAGTTTTCTAATTTCTCTCCTTATTTGGTCTGATGAGGAATTGAACCGAGGCGTCTCAGTGATATTTGACAACTCCAGGTTCCAGATATCCTGGAAACCAAAGTTGACTGAGCTTCATGTGAACAAATCCTGCAGTCATTCTCTGCTTGACCCAGAAATCCACAGACATCTGTTGATAAAACCTGATTATGAGATTATGAGAAGCAGGATCTATTTCTGATTTTGTAATCCGGCTGCTTCCATCACCGTCTGCAGCGGAAGACGGGATTTCAGATTCTAAATTTGGACGCGAGCGGTGACGAGTTTCTGGACAGCTGTGTTCTGCTTTATTCGGCGTACATGACCCAGAGTATTTATCCTGAATCCTCGACACATTTACGATCTTTGTCATCGATCATGGTATTAACATTTCCTCCCCAGACTTCCTGAATCTTTGGATAAAGAGGACAGGCCGCTGTACTTCCAGACGGCTGACATGGCAGAGTGTCTGGCAGGACCGGGGTACAACGCAGAGAGGCTGTCGGTTCCTTACGTTCCTCAGGTCACAGGTGAGGATGTGAAAAACTTTCCATACTTTCATACATTTTGATACGTTGTGTTTTCAGACGATACAGTTTCTGTTATTTAAAAAATTCATCAACATTGATGAAGTCTGTTTGGCTAATCTGTACGCTGCTCTGATGTTAAAGGACGTTGATTGTTCTGACTTTTCTACCTTCTTGTGAGTCTTTTTGTGGTCGTGCACCTGAAGAGTTTTTACAGTTTGAGTTTGTCTTAATTACATTAGAACAACGTGAACTCTGCAAGATTTCATGAAGAACAGCTGCTTCTCCAACAATTATTACCTCATATTTAAAAAAAAAAAAAAATACTTAAAATCTCTCTGAACTTAAAGGAGAAATATGTAGCTTTGACACCTAGTGTTTAAAATTGGTACTGCAGTCCAAATTCTAAACATTGTAGAGAGCTGTCCCCCCCCCCCCCCTCACTCAGGTCACCATGTGGTGGACACTGAAGCTTCAGTGTTTATCCAGCTCTGCATGGGTCTGTAAACCTTTCTGTGTTCTAACCTCTCTCCATTTTTCAAAAGCATCTCCAATATTGATCCTAGTTTGAGCACGTTTCTGCTCGTGGAGCTTATTAGAAACATGCAGAGGCTTTTTAGGTCGGGTACAATCACTGCATTGTTGTCAGAGAAGCCAGCACTTCAACATAGCATGTTTCCTTAATGTCTGATCAGATAGTAAGATACCTTTATCATTTCACTCTCTACACAGTTCACTGACTGGACTTCTAAAATAAAAATGGTAATTATTATAAATTACCATTTTGCTTATTTTTCGAGTAAAAGTATAAAGTAAAATAGTCACTAAAACAGAGTGGATGTACCTCTGGAGTCCAGATGTTTTCAGATGTTTTCAGATGTTTTCAGATGTTTTCAGATGTTTTCAGATGTTGGGCTCTTCTTCCCTAACACTCAGGGTTCTTCTTCTCTTGTCTTCTCTCTGCTCTCATGTAACATCAGTGCTTTACACAGTAGGAAAGATCCTCCACAGGTGCAAGCAGACATCCAGAGGTAACGTGTGAGAGCCCAGCTGTAGACCAGGTCTCTGTGCAGTCCAGTAGAAACCTTTAGTGTTCCTGCTGATTCCGATCTCCTGACTTTAGAGGAGGACGATTATCCAAACACTGAAAACCACTTGATCAATCCTAAATGTCTTTATTTAAAGCCTTAAATTGGTTTGTTTGTGATCCATTCATCTTTGAGAAAATTCAAGGTGGGCGACCCGGGTTCAAATCTGACCTGTGGCTCCTTTACCTACATGTCATTCCCCTGCTCGCTCTTTACCCGGTTTCTGACTCTATCCACCGTCCTGTCTCAAAATTAAGACACAAACTTTTGAGAAACAGAGTTATAAAATCTAAAAACAAAAACAACAAATTGTCAGTTTGATATTTAAGTCGGCGGATCGTGAGAGGAATCTCTCTGATTGGCTGTTGGGAGGTTTCATTTCTCTCCAGCTCTCCTCACAGGTTCAGTAAAGCTCCTTGAGCATGTCTCTGTAGTCTCCATGCTTTCACCCATTTGTGTGGTTTCTCCTTATTTGTCTCCTCCTCCTCTTCTTTTCTTTTTCCACTAAAAGACCAAGAGCTGACAACGCCAGCGCCATTTTCAACTTTTTATCAGACATTATTCTCCATTAGTAGACGACCTATAATACGAGTGGTGAGCGACAGCAGTGTGAAAATGGTCTTCTCATATCATAACAACGAGCTACTGCCCCCTGCTGGCATGGAGAGTTATTTCCTCCAGTTATGAGCAGAACGTACGTGGTGATTGGCCGTCGGCTGTAGTCTTTGCGGTGCATTCAAGTGCAACTTTTGTCGTTCTTAGCCGTCTGCTTGGTGTGTCAGGGTCTTTAGAGGAAAGAGGTTAAACATCCTAAATGTGTTGCTGTTTGAATGAAGTGGAACAGGAAGCAGCCTTTGCAGTGTGACACCTCTCTAGAGACAATCAGATGTGTTTTTGTTTCAGTCATGTTGAATGTAGCCTCCCTCTGACAGATTCTTTAGAACCCACAAACCCTGAAGCTTCAACACAGAGACACAAAACAAACCACCACACACACACCTTCAAACACATCCAGATCTCTCCTTGTAGCCTCTGAGATGTCCAGTGATAGCTGCTGTAAGTAGACGTAGACGTCATCATACTGCAGGAAATGAAATGATCATTTTTACCACTTTTCTTTGCTTTCCTCTCTGTCTGGACCTGTCGCGGTGAGTACGTCTTATCTGACCTCGTGTAGACGTCTGAAGTGTAGTCTGGTTTGTGTTTGTTCTCGTGCACTTTGCTGTTAAAGGTCGGGGAATGTAACTACGGAGAAATCCATTAAGGTTGAGAGCATGCCTGCTGTTGCCGTGGTGATTTCAGTCGCTGTCTGTCAGTTTGTGAAGGTGAAATCTGGAGAGAAGAAAAGTCCCTGAGTCGAGGAATCGGTCTGTGTGAGTGTGTAGAGTCCTACGACTAAAAATATCAAAACATGTCAGAGAGTCATCCGACCGATCCAGAGCAGCTGATCGCCCGGCGTCCATCGAGCAGTGAACCCTGAGGCACGATGGACGCCGGGCGATCGTACCACTCAGAGATGAAAGCGTTCTAGTTTGCCTGGGCAAAAAGAAGATGATTTTTTTGTTCTTCTTTGAACTGCGTCATGACTTTGATAATCTGATGACCTTGGAGACGTTTATCTGATGGAGTTCTAATCTGAAGGTGAAATGTGTCTCTCTCTGCAGATGAAGACCGTCTGACCAGGAGGAAGAGTTTCGTCGACACCATCTCCCTTCAGGTGGACATCATGTCCAACAGCCTCCCCGACAAGGTCAGTCCAAACTCCACTACACACACACCCTTACTTCACTGGAGGACAAACAAAAAGAAATCTGCTGAGTCACAAAAAAGAAGAACAGGATCCTTTAAGTTTCCTGTGCAGAGCTCCGCCTCCTTCACATGTCAGGAGAGTCAAACCTGTTCTTTCTGTTTCCCTTTGTGCGTGTGCAGTCTCCGCTGGCTGAGGAGATCACGTTTGAGACCCTGAAGAAGGCCATCGGTAAGATCTTGATGTTTTTTCCTTTAACCCCGCCCCCCCTCCTCCTGGGACAGGAAGCTGTAACGTTTCACAGCAGAGTCCTGTGAATGATTCAGACTCCCTGTAAAGACTCGGCTCACACTGCTCTGCCTGTGTTCAGATACCACGGGTCTGGAGGAGCAGGAGAGGGAGAAGAGGCGTCAGGTGATGGAGAAGTTCCAGAAGGCTCCGTTTGAGGAGATCGCTGCGCACTGCGAGTCCAAGGTAGGAAACACGATGAATCAGCGATTTTCAAAGAGGGTCTTAAAGTGTCATAGTTGATGCTGACCAAGCCTGGGAGCTGGAGAGGGGTCTGGTCACTTCCTGATCAATGCTGAGGGGTCATGGATCAACACACTGGAACCCCCAAACTGCTCGGGCGCTACTTCCTGTTTGTGTGTAGCACAGAGTGTAAAGTGATTTTAATGATGGATATCTTCTTCTTCTTCTTCTTCTTCTTCTTCTTTAATCCGCAGGCCAACATGTTGCACGACCGTCTGGCACAAATCTTTGAGCTCACAATACGGTAAGTCGTCTTTTAATGTTGTGAAACCTTTATAGTCACACACTCTGAGCTAGTATCTGTACACAGTGAGGGGACTCAGTTGTTGTCGTCTCCCCCCCCCCCCCCCCCCCCTCAGGCCTCCACCCAGCCCATCCGGAGTGGTTTCCATCTCATCAGGACACACGCAGCATCAGTCGGTCCCCGTCTACGAGATGAAGTTTCCAGACCTGTGTGTCTACTGATCCCGACGCACACACACACACACACACACACACACCAACACACACCTCTACACACATAGCTGAATTATAAATTAAAAAATTAAAAAAAGAGAGCTACTCAATCACATGAAATCAGTTAGCTCAAAGGTGACGGGGATGCTAACAGGAACATCAAATGCAGCAAAAACCGGTCGCCTCTCTTCCAAACAAACAAATAAATAAACTTAAATCACTTCCTTTAACTTCTTTGGAGCACCAGCAACACGTTTTCCAAATCCCCTCTGAAGTTTGAGAGTGTCAACACGTGGAGATTGTTTGAATCCAATATTCAGCTCACTTAAACATGCTAACTGTCTCTCTCCTCCTGTTAGCCTGAAGCTAACCTGGACCGATCTGCTGCACTTTGCTGCTCCCACTCTCATCCCTGAAACTAGAAAACACACACACAAGTCTCCACGATCAAACAGACATGACGTGCTTTCATTTGGAGATCTTCTCTTCTAGACGCTGAATGTGACGTCGCTTTCGCAGCATGACTCTGACCCCGTCTCTCTGTACATACGCTGTCGTCTAAAAAAAAACAAAACAGACGATGAAAAGCTTCAACCTGACGCTAGTCTTAGCCGTAGAGCTCCAGCTTCTCCGCCTCTGAACAAATATCTGTGAAACTCGTCGAGTGCAGTCACAAAATTAGTAGAGATGTACGATGTTTTAGCCGCCAGCTAGCATAACGGAGCTAACGTCGCGGGTGCTAACAGTCAGAATAGTTAATGAGTCCTCACTGTTCAGTCTTTGCTGCTTTTTAGGTCAACGTGCTTCAGGAAAAGTTTTTAAAGAACACATTCAGAGTGTGCTCAGCTGAGGAGACGAGGCAGAGAGAGTTTTGATTTCTGCTGACTCATCGTTGGTGATGGTGTCTTTGGGAAGCTGCAGCGTTCAGAGTGAATCTTTAGTCTGGAAGGTTTTTAAAGAAGTGTGTCGAGGTGTGAAAAAGTTAGGAAGGATTTCTACTTTTTGATGGTTTTGCTAAGTTTTAAAGGACGTTGTTAAAATCTGCTTTTCGTCCTCGAGTTGTTTAATTCAGTCAAAACGTTTGTTAGATAAGTTTTTAGTTATTAGTTCTTGTTCCCAAAAAAAGGAAGAGCTCCAACATCAGGCTAAACCGAGGTTAACTGCCTATTTCCTCATACTCGGTGCACGCCGCGGCCGTTAGCTGCCACTCTGTGATCGTGTCTCCACAGCGGACAGAGAAACAGGAACGCTCTTTAAGAAGCGTTCTTACTCTGTGTGTCTGTAGCTGTTTGAGCTCCAAAACTAGCATAGTGTTAGCAGCGACACGGCCCTACAGATACAGACTGCAGCTTCATATCAGGTGTGAATGGAGTCTTTGTTAGCTTCTCTTCTTCTCTCGTGATATTTAGCTTTTCGGGTTTGCAGCCGCGTCCTCGTGTCCGTCCCTCTCTGAGCTGACGAGCTGCAGGTTTTCTCTCCTCACAGATTTGTTGGCAGCTTCTTAAAAAACAAAAACAAAGCGTGTTCTCTGCCAGAGACTCGAGTCGTTCCCTTTCTGTTCCCTGAAAGTGTCTCAAATGACGTTCAGCCAGCGGCCTTCTGGAGCGTTTCATTCCAACGTGAGCGAGCGAGCAGAGTGAGACACAGAGGGTCGACTTCCTGCAGGATTTAATCCTCTGCGCCCTTTTTTTCTCGACTGTCACTGCGAGGCCACGTTTTGTTTTCATGGAGAGAGAGAGAGAGGGGGAGGTACGGGAGGCGTTTTTGGAACGAGCTCCTTCATATCTGGCCGAGCTGCAGCTGTGATCTGTAATAACAGATGGTTATCAGAGTTTGATCTGAGCGCAGAGCGAGAGCAGAGTCATTCCGCCACCGCTCGGCGAGAGCAGCTGTGAGGAGAGTCGCACGGCGTGCTTTAGTTTGAACCCTGGAAGACGGACGGTTTGTTTTTTGAATGTTCCCTTTAAAGTTTAAACTTTAGAAGTTGGCCAGCTTGTGGAATATAACAAAGTCTTCCCGTTTGGATCCAGATCTGATGATCTTTTTATCTAAGTATGAAACTGATGTCGATGGTTAAAGAAGAGGAGAGAGGTGTAACGGTGTTTGTTTGAAGTCTCAGATGGTTTAGTATGTTTAAAGGTTTGTCTGCGTGAGCTTCGTCCCACCATCACCAACATGAGCCCCGACACGTTTCATGTTTCCTCGGTCATCGTTCGACAGCTGAGCAGCCTTCCGGCCTCGTTTTCCACCGCGTGCTGAAGCTCAGTCTGTATCTGTGTGTCGTCATGGCAACAGTACAGCTAGGTGTGAACCGCTCCTGTTGGACGTGAGCAGCGCCTGAAACTGTTCTGAGATCAGCTAGAAGGACAAGACGTCTTCATAGTTTAAATCATTAAAAACGTCCCCATCACTCTGATTAAACTCAGAGATGATCTCCAGATGTCTACATTCTGTAACGTTCGCTTTATTCTTTGGTTTTATAAACCGACTTTCGGATCAGACATGAGTAGAAAAGACCGATGACTAAAGACGATGAAACAAACGTGCAAAGCCTGATTCGATCTTCAGTTGAAGAGAGTCAGAGATAGGGGCGCTGGTAGCCTAGTGTGTAGTACTCGAACCTCGTGTGCGGAGGCTGTCGTCCTCCAAGCGGGCGGCCAAAGTTCGTACGGGTCAGTGGGACTGTAGCATTATTTACCATTATGTGTTAGCATTACGCTAACAAAAAAAGACATTAGCCCACTGCTAACACATAATAGAAATTGCTGTTAATGGGCTAACCAAAACTAGCATTGCGATAGCAGCGACACGGCCCTACAGATACAGACTGCAGCTTCATATCAGGTGTGATTGGAGTCTTTGTTAGCTTCTCTTCTTCTCTGGTCGTGATATTTAGCTTTTCACGTGTTGCAAATGACCGACAGTGTGTTTGGGGGGGATACTCAAAAAGTCGAGAGTATAAAAGAGGACAAATTAAAGAACAGAGACACATCAAAGAGACATAAATACACTGATAGATGAAACTGATGCATTCTTTATTTCTGTGCAAGGCGCTGCGTAACGTCTTTAAATGCAATCGTCATGATTTAATATCAAACCTGCATCTAACTGCATGATATCTTCATATCACGTCGTCGCCCCCTGCTGGGCTCTGGGAACATATGCTGAAACATTAAATCCATCCAAACGAGATATTTCATCCGACAGTCGAGATTTTTCTCCAAACAGTTTTTTTTTTAAAACGAGCCAGCAGAGTGAAAACACAACGAGTGATTGTAGTTTGGAGAAAAGTCGGACTGAAGCTCAGGATGGACGGATGGTTTGGATGTGAGCGGGAGGCGAGGTCACTTCCTCTGATGAATGTGTCATTAAAGCAGTATATCATATATTTTTGTACATTGTATGCATCGTTGAATTAATGCCTGGTAGAGATTTAGAGGTGTATGACATTTATCTGGGTGGGGGGAAATTAAAAAAGAAAAATCTTTTTGTTTGGAGATTTTCATCTTCGACGGTTCAGGGTTTCAACGGGATCGTGCAGTTTGAATCATGCAGGAGGAATGCTGTCCTCAATGACATGCTTTTATTTTTTATTGTGCAATCCATTCTATCATTTCAAAAAGTGCGGAGAGATGAATTAATATTATATTTAGAGTCAGATGATATAGTCAGTTATTTTTTGCATTGTGCAGAGAAGTGATGCAATCTGCTCCTTTTAGGGTCTTCATTTTACAGAAGCTGCAGCCATCGGCTCACAGTCCGTCATCAGCAAACTTAAATATGTCTGAGCGATACGTCTCAGCTCCACATTCACTCCTCCCACAGCAGAGTTCATGTGACAGATCAACACAAGCAGCTTCCTCAGACGACGGACGGTACAAGAAATAAATAATAAAACGTTTTCCACCTGTGTGTCATCAAGGTCAGCAGTTTGAGCTGCAGCGTGCTGTGACACAGCGCTCACTGAGGCGACCATTACAGAGGGTCAAAGTCAAAGGAAAGTCACGTCAGCTGACGTTTGGCCTTATAAGATTTTAAAGGAAGAATGTGCGACTTTTTGATCCAGTAGATGTCGCCCTTGAGCTCCAGCATTAAAACCAAAACAAACTGCTGTTTGGCCACGCCTCCTCCGTACTGAAGCCTCCGCTCTCCTCCAGAGACACACCTCCAACCCCCCTCCCCTCACGTTCACACAAAGGAGTTATCAATTAGAACGATCCATAATTAAGCAGTAAGCGCAAGCTGCATTGTTGTGTTAGCATGCTAATGTTAGCGCTCTTTAGTTAGCTCGTAGCTTAGCATTTCATGTAAACTGACACAGAATGAGCGTGATCTAAAAACTCTTCCTAACATCCAAATAATCAGTGAGTATGTTCTTCTTCTTCTCTCTAGTTCTTGACTAAAACAGCTTTTATACACAAGGGGAGGAGCCGGCCGTCCCGTCCATGTAAACACGGCTCTGACAACAACACAGCCAGCGGGACTCGAGCTTCTCCCTCATTGTAGACAGTCAGGACTCAGAGACACATTTACACAGGACAGGCTGGATCTCTGATATATTTATGTGGAACATGTCGCACATTCTGACTTTAAATTAACTAATCTTCTCCGTTTGATCTTTTAAAATCTTGCATGACGTCTATAAATTTGTCCATCAAAACTTTCTGAATCTTGAACTCTGACAATGTCACTGGTTCAGAAACCACATGAACGTGTGTGTCACCATGACGACCATGTCTCTGCACAGTGGAGTGAATGTGGAGCTCAGTCTGCAGCTTCTCGTCTGTGTTCACAATGTTTAAAGAAACTGAAGTGTCTGGAGTCTGTCTGGAGGCAGAAAATCGATCTGTAACTTTTGATAAATCAACGGTATGTTTTAATCGATTGTAAATCAGGCTGCAGGAGAAAAATCAAATGCTGAATGGTAAAAGAGCGTCCGACATTGTGTTTGCACCTTGGTACTAAGGCTGAGCTGAACCAGCACAGATTCCTGTTTGGTCCGCAGTGATCATTAAAGGTGTTTTTTTCTCCTGTTTTTCAGTTTGTGAAAAGTTGTAATAGAGAGAAAAACTGTAAAAAAATAATAATAAATAAATAAAGAGAAGTCCTTCTTAAACTGTGACTAACACTGAATGTTCAAACCAAGAGAAGCTGTGGGGTTGAAAGATTTCACTGCTGACTGCCTTACTTCAGAATGCCGGACACGTTACAGAGATGAGCTTTACTCACTTTTTAAGACGGACTTTTCTTTATTTTTTACAGTGTAGCCCAAAACGACAGCGAGCGTCTGCTGAGCGTTCGTCATGTTTGTGATGCAGCAGTTTGTACTCTTGTGTCAGTTTTAGAGGTTTGAGTCGACAAGACTTAACGTGTTCAAAACCGCTAAAGCTTGGCTTCGTTTCAGTCACAGCAATGGTTGTAACCACTCGAGGGCGCTGAGGTTCTGCTCCCGCTGCACGCTCAGGAGATAAAATGCAATATGACTAAAGATCCGACTGGTTCCAGTGGAGTGAAAGCTCCGACTTTAGCATTTCTAACAGTTATAGAAAAGTTTATTATGCAGCTGTTGAATGACTCCCTCAGAGTTTTTTGTCCAGGCAGATAATGTCATACATTTGGAAAGACCGGCAAACGGGTCCACTTGTCCCTCTAGGCTTCTGTAGTTTAACAACAAGGAGGATAAAACAATGACCAGTGTCTGCTCATGTTCAGTTGGAGAAACTAATAGAGGGTCTTTAAAAAGTTAAACCTGTGGAACCAGGACGCCTCCATCAGAGCGGAGTGAAACTTGTTCCTCCTCCGGCAGCAGCAGCAGAGCTTCAGCACTCTTTTACAAAGTCTCTATTTAAACTAATGTGTGTTAAGATTCATGTCCAAGAATAAAAATGTTTATATCAAACCCTGTGAGCTGTGACGTCTTTTTATTTCAGTTCTTTAAAGGAAGAAGACGGCAACAAATGTTTTCTTGTAATGTTTTTTAAGGTCACATATTATATAAAACATCCTCTCCATCTTCTCCCTGCTCCACTTTTCAGAAAATGTGTGTTAAACCGGCCGTTTGGAGATTTTCCCTTCATGACATCACAAAGGGCAGTAGCCCCTCCCCCAGGTGGGTGACACTCCCACAGCTAGGTGTTTGTTCTGCCCTCTGAGTCTGCCTTCTCACCGTAAACAATAGGACATGGAGCGAGAAAGACCGAGTACACCCAAGCCCTTCCAGAGAGGGGGCGTGGTCAGACACAGCTCATTTACATATTTAAAGGTACAGACACAGAAACAGCCTGTTCTGAGCAGGGCTGAAATAGAGGGGTTTATAGACATGATCAAATACAGGATCAGAGTGGATTTAGAACAAGAAACTTCACACACATGTTTTGAGGAACTCTGAGACTTATTTACACTGAAGAAGAGGAGGAGGATATGTCACCTTTAATAAAACACTAAAAATCAAAGTGAACATCAGATTTCTGTACATTAAAGCTTCTGTTGTAGGATCCCTAGAACGTCTTCATCTCCCGAGCGGCCTTTTGAAACAAACACATCCTCGTCTATTTTCTGGCCTCCTTTTCTTCCTCCTCTTCTGCACCTTCCTCTTCCTCTCCTCCCCCCTCTTCCTCTTCTTCTTCACCTTTCACTCCAGTCCCTGCTGGTCTTTCTACTGGTCTTTCTGCTGGTCTCCCTGCTGGTCTCTCTGCTGGTCTTGGCCGTTGGCTCTGCCCGGGACTCGGCCTGTGGTTTTGTGTTTGAATCCCGCTGTGTGATGGAGTCTCTCTGCTCTCCTCACTGGAGGGAGGAGGAGGAGTACGAGGAGGAGGACGTGTGGACGATGCAACAGGTGGATTTGTCTTTTCTTCACTGCACACACACAGAAGATCGTAAAGGTTATTTCAGAATGTGTTAAAAGCTTCAAAAACAGAGACATTCCTTTTTTCTGGAGATTTTTCCTGGAACATGTGTTCTACCTTTGTAAAACAAAAAGCAACAGTACTCAAAATCTGAGTAACTCTAAATATGCAACACTTAAAGGTCCAATCAGTGAGATGTGTAGTGAGTGAAATGATAAAGTAAGCTTACTATATGATCAGACATTAAGGAAACATGCTATGTAGAAGTGCTGGCTTCTCTGACAACAATGCAGCAGCCAATATGTCCTCCTTCTAACTTTAGATTTTCTACAATGTTTAGAATTTAGACTGCAGTACCCATTTTAAACATTAGGGGTCAGAGTTACGTACTGCTCCTTTAATACATGTGCTCGAGGGATTGATCAAGCTGTGTGTTTTTTTTATTTTAATGAAGGTAGTGAACAGAGTAGGAAATTAGGGAGTGAGAGAGGGGATGGACGTGGCTAAATGAGGCGAGTACGACTTGAAACCATGCCACTCGCCCTGAGGACTCCCGTTAAAAACATCGATCTTTAGAAACTGTGCAGCCAAAGTCAAATAAAGTTCAGTTGGTTTGAACATCATTTCGTAGTAATGACGTCGTCTCACCTGTTTTGAGACGTCTGTGGGGGTTGTGTGTTGGACTTCTCTGGGTCCTGCTGCTCCTCGCTCTCCTCACTGGACTGAGTGGGAAAACGTGGTTTGGGGGGTCGGCTGGCCCGGCGGCAGGGAGGTCCGGGCCCGTGGCACCGCGGCGCCGGCAGGCTGTGGTTAAAGTGAGCGGCAGCCATACACTCTGCGGTGGCTTTGTCACACACACACTGCAGCTTGTCGCACGCTGCGAGGCCCTGACCTGAGGACGAGACGCCAAAGGGGTCAGATCGACCTCGTTATTATTCATTTTTAAAGGGTCGGCTGACACATCGTGCAGAACGACACTTCATGTGTGTTTGTTCTCACATCGCGGCTTCCTGTTCTCACACGAGATCTGAGCGTTCAGCTTCCTCTCCGACCTGCAGCCCATGGAGCCGATCTGCTTCAGGCAGCAGTGATGGAAGAAGCAGCACCTGAGGAGGAGAGCGAGGAGCAGGTGGAGAATGAAGAAGGTGATACAACATGGAGGAATCGTGATGGGTGTAACCAGCGATGGGAAGAGCCTTTCTGCAGATCCCCTGCAGTGATGACGACTAAACCAGAAGCTTCCTCAAAGACGGACTAATGTTCTAAATCTGACTTTAAAAGGAGAGCGTCGATGTTCCCTTGTTTTATTTCTTTAACAGCAACAGTTGGTTGTGGTCATGCATGAAGAAAACAAAGCGGCAAATTGAGCAAAGACCACCAGTCGGAGCAAATAGGGTTCAAAACAAATCCACATTTGATCACTTATCACTCGACTTCTAAATTTGACAATCAAATAAACTCTGTGGTCAAAGGCAAACTTCAGCCAGCACTCAGGAAGTGAACTGGTACCTCTCCAGCTGCCAGACCAATTTCCACACCAGGACCAGGAGACCCCCCAAGTCCCTCCAGACTGAGCTACAATGCTAACAACATGAGGTTTAATAAGGTTGGACTGGAACACTCTTTTGTTCACCAGTAAATATCTGATTGGTGTTCGGCCGTTTCTCCTGCAGCCTGCTTGTCCATGATTGGTCGATACTACACAGACTAAAAACAGAAACTTCTAACACCAACATCTGGACCTCCGAGTAGAAATTCTACATTTTGATGTAGAACCTGACAACATCATATCCACACTGTGTTTTTCATCCTGCACAGACTCTGTAGCATCACTTCCTGTTACCTACCTGTCCAGCTGGTCCTGAGGCGTCCCCCCGCCCCCCTCCTGTCCGCAGTAGCAGCCGTACAGCTCGTACTCGTGCGGACATCGCCCCGTCAGGCAGTGCAGCATCTCCCCCAGAGACGGCATCTCGCGCCTCACTCGCCCATCCCCGCCGTACAGGGTGAACGAGCGGCTGCATTCTGTTTGAAGAGAGAAGGAGGACAGTTTGAGATGGTTGTTGTTTGCTTCACGTGGGATGATCTAAAAATGTAAAGGGCCTGGAGAGTTTAAAGGAACGCCATTTAAAGAAGCTATTAATAGAACAGCCTGAATCTCAGATTGTGTTTCACCTTTGCTGTCGGGCTGCAGCTGAATGTCGGTCAACCCGACAGACTCCAGCAGGGACCAGGCGAAGAACGGCACCGCCCTCTTATGAGCTGCTCTCCGGTCTACAGACACACACACACACACACACACACACACACACACACACACACACACACACACACACACACACACACACACACACACACACACACACACACACACACACACACACACAGAGTAAGTCAGATGTAAACACATGACACACAATAGGACATCCGGATCTTTGATATCTGCAAAAAAAGGAATCTCAAGAAAGTGAAAAGTTTCATTCAAAGTCTCATTTGTCTAACTAAAACTAAAAATAAATCTTATCAAACATGTTTTGAATTAGAAAGGTGATCTTATGTTTAGGGGGGCAGAACGCTGCAGGGCTGCCAGGAGAGGGCAGCTCTCCACTGCTGAGAGAAGAGAGTCTACAGTATGTAAGAGGTTTCACCGGCTTCTCGTCCAATCAACCTGCTGATGGATTTAATGTATTTAACTTTGGATGATTAAGAGAGAAACATAACAGGCGGAGAGGCAGAAGGTTTTCTAATCCAGAAATAACATTTTGGCTCGGAGCTGCTCATAGTCGAGTATATTTTTACGACAGCGTGGGAATCAAACCCTACCATCTGTGTCTCTCTCCTGCGAGCTGTCTGCCGGCTGCCCGTCCTCACAGGGGGGCTCCTCTGCCAGTTCAGACCTCTCCTCCTGCTGCTCCTCCTCCTCCTCAGAGTCGGCCTCAGTGGTCGTGGGCGGAGCTACCGGTGTGCTCCTCGTCGACGTGGTTATCTCCAATCCCGTTTTCCAGAGCGTGACTCGCCTCGTCGGCGTCCACTGAGAGACGCTTTTCACCGAAGTCGTCGGGGCCAATGTGGGTCGTGGCGCCTCCTGACCTGAGGCAGATTAAGAAGAATGATAACTTTTAAATATGAAGTTATATTCATCGCACAGTGAGGAGCTTCTTTTATCCAATCACAGACGTTTCTCTTCAAAGCCGACAGACCCCCATTAATAAAAAACGCTGATTCGACATCTGCAGAAGTTTGGGGATGTTGGCGTGTTCCCGCCTTTGCTTGATAGACGGCTGGAGCTGCATGTTTGGACAGCTAGCTCAGGAGGATTTCAGGGACACTCGAGCTGAAGTTGTAAGATTCTAAAATGTCCAAACTGCTTCTGGTTTCAGTGGAATATAAATCATGACACTTTCTGTATAAACACACATTTCTATAGACTCATTTATATTGCTTTAACATTGATGTTAGACGCACATATCTCTGTAAAACTGGAACTATGTTAATACCTTATTGGCAGGAAATTCATAAACACATAAATAACATTTTCAATTTCCCTTTTAGATGTGATGCAATATATATGGGTGATATTTTATATGATGGATGGAATATAAATGATAAGAAACTGGCACAAATTCTTTTGACAGCAAGTAAAAAAAACTGCCACAAAAAAATGGTTAAAACCTAACCAGCCAACTGTTGATGAGTGGATAGACATAATATATGATATATATGTTCTGGAAAAGCTGTCATTTTCCCTCAAAGTCCAGAAGGATAGATTCTACAGGATATGGACCAAATGGACTGAATATGTCGAACCTATAAGATCTGATTTTATTTGACTTATTGGAGTACGTGGGTGTTATTTCCTCATTTTTATCATTTTTTTTCATCCGTTAACCTGCTCTGTCTTTAATTTTCTTATTTTCTTTCTCTACACCTCCAAGGTGAAAGCTTCCTGTGTTCTTTTGTAAATAATTACAATTTAATTAATGTCATGTTACTTGAATATGAAAAAATCTTTGGAAGAGCTAAATTGTTAAATATACTGCGAGCATCACACCCCCCTCTTTCTGCAAAGAAAGTGCTCCAATGTTTGAAAGTTTGAGGGAGGAGTCTTGCAATTATTCTGCTATTATGTGTAATTACTAGTGTGTGAAGAATGATTTTCCAAAATAAAAAAATGTAATTATGTTAATGAGTGAATGTATCTGCAGAGCATTAGCATATGTACAAACTCCTGCCTCATGTAGCCTTCACATTAAAACAAGATGCTAATTTAAACGAGGGGTCAAAGGTCAGATTAACTCCACTCGTTCAGTGTGTCAGTGTTGTGTTCATGTATTCCTTCAGGTGAAAGTCTTCCTCACCTCTGCTCAGGAGACTGAGAGCAGCAGGAAGTCTCTGTGGAGGGAAGGCGTCCTCCTGTGAAGTGTCGGGATCTGTGGGTCTCCTCGGGGTGCTCGATGGTCTGGATCTTGGTGTTGATGATCTCTCCATCCGGCTGGTTGTAACTTCTGGACCTGCGACAGTAAAGAGGCTGCTGAACCTGCCGTCTGTAGTTACACGTCAGGGTGATGTCATTGAGTCTTTTTTAAATATCTCAGATTCTTATTCGATGATATGCTGTCTTTACGCTTCATATTCAGCGGCTCATAAAAAGATGCTTTGACTTTCTTAAACTCTCATCACTTCATAAGGTCGAGGACTTCAGGAGGAGACAGTTCTGTGTCTTCACATCTCGTCTGTTAAACTTCTATTGGGCTGCACAGTCCAAACCCTCCATAACGTCTGAGTTTAAACACATTTTAGTCGTTTTTTTGTTTCACACCCAATATGTTATTGTGCTCATCATTAAATGTAACCTGCAGACAGGAGACAGGAGGACTCCCTGCTAAATGGACTTGAGCTTTGTATAGCGGACCTAGTGTTGTAGTCAAGACCACATTAACCCAGACCAAGACATTCCCGAGACCAGACCTCTGAATAATCATCATCTTGTGTTTAGGCGGCGTGTCACTCACTTAGACCATAACACCGGGAAGGTTGCAGACGTAACCAGGATAAAAATCAAACTACAAATGAAATGAAGTTATTTGTTCTTTAACAAAAGAGATGTTTTCCTTCTGATCACAGAAATGACGGAAATATAGCCAATCAGTGGTGGTCTTGACCGGTCTTGATTTAAAGTCCGGAGTCCGCCCAGTCTGAGACCGAGACAAGACCGAGTAAAAAATCTTTTGATTCCAAGACGAGACCTTCAAAAAGTGGTCTCGAGACCGGTCTGGAGACCAAGATAGATTTCAAGTACTACCACACTAATAACAATTTTCTAGTCTTGTAGTCTTCTAGTCCCCCTATACATTCACACGCTGATGGTAGAGGCTGCTGAGTAAAGAGTCCATCAGTATTAACTCATCCATTCATACACACTCACACGCTGATGGTAGAGGCTGCTGAGTAAAGAGTCCATCAGTATGAACTGATCCATTCATACACATTCACACGCTGATGGTAGAGGCTGCTGAGTAAAGAGTCCATCAGTATGAACTGATCCATTCATACACACTCACACACTGATGGTAGAGGCTGCTGAGTAAAGAGTCCATCAGTATTAACTCATCCATACATCCATAGACATCCATACATCTATACATCTATACATCTAGACATCCATACATCTATACATCCATACATCTATACATCCATACATCTAGACATCCATACATCTATACATCCAGACATCTATACATCCATACATCTATACATCTATACATCTATACATCCATACATCTATACATCCATACATCTATACATCCATACATCTATACATCTATACATCTATACATCCATACATCCATACATCTATACATCTATACATCCATACATCCATACATCTATACATCTATACATCCATACATCTATACATCTATACATCTATACATCTATACATCCATACATCCATACATCTATACATCTATACATCCATACATCCATACATCTATACATCTATACATCCATACATCTAGACATCCAGACATCTATACATCCAGACATCTATACATCCATACATCTAGACATCCAGACATCTATACATCTATACATCTATACATCTATACATCCAGACATCTATACATCCATACATCTATACATCTATACATCCATGCATCTATACATCTATACATCCATACATCCATACATCTAGACATCCAGACATCTATACATCTATACATCTATACATCCAGACATCTATACATCCATACATCTATACATCTATACATCCATGCATCTATACATCTATACATCCATACATCCATACATCCATACATCTATACATCTATACATCCATACATCCATACATCTATACATCCAGACATCCATACATCTATACATCCATACATCCATACATCCATACATCTATACATCCAGACATCCATACATCTATACATCCATACATCTATACATCCATACATCTATACATCCAGACATCTATACATCCATACATCTATACATCTATACATCTATACATCCAGACATCTATACATCCATACATCTAGACATCCAGACATCTATACATCTATACATCTATACATCCAGACATCTATACATCCAGACATCTATACATCTATACATCCATGCATCTATACATCTATACATCCAGACATCTATACATCCATACATCTATACATCTATACATCTATACATCTATACATCTATACATCCATGCATCTATACATCTATACATCCAGACATCTATACATCCATACATCTATACATCTATACATCTATACATCCATACATCTATACATCCAGACATCTATACATCTATACATCTATACATCTATACATCCATGCATCTATACATCTATACATCCATACATCCATACATCCATACATCTATACATCCAGACATCTATACATCCATACATCTATACATCTATACATCTATACATCCAGACATCTATACATCCATACATCTATACATCTATACATCTATACATCTATACATCCATACATCCATACATCCATACATCTATACATCCAGACATCTATACATCCATACATCTATACATCTATACATCCATACATCCATACATCCATACATCTATACATCCATACATCTATACATCTATACATCTATACATCCAGACATCTATACATCCATACATCTATACATCTATACATCCATACATCTATACATCCAGACATCTATACATCCATACATCTATACATCTATACATCCATACATCTATACATCCATACATCTATACATCTATACATCTATACATCCAGACATCTATACATCCATACATCTATACATCTATACATCCATACATCTATACATCTATACATCCATACATCCATACATCCATACATCTATACATCTATACATCCAGACATCTATACATCCATAAATCTAGACATCCATACATCTATACATCCATACATCCATACATCCATACATCTATACATCTATACATCCATACATCTATACATCCATACATCTATACATCCAGACATCCATCATCCATCATCTATACATCCATACATCCATACATCTATACATCTATACATCCATACATCCATACATCTATACATCTATACATCCATACATCTATACATCTATACATCCATACATCCATACATCCATACATCTATACATCCAGACATCTATACATCTAGACATCCAGACATCCATACATCCATACATCCATACATCTATACATCCGTACATCTATACATCCAGACATCTATACATCCATACATCTGTACATCCAGACATCTATACATCCATACATCTATACATCCATACATCCAGACATCTATACATCCAGACATCTATACATCCATACATCTATACATCCATACATCTATACATCTATACATCCATACATCTATACATCCATACATCTATACATCTATACATCCATACATCTATACATCCATACATCTAGACATCCAGACATCCATACATCTATACATCCATACATCTATACATCCATACATCCTGACATCCAGACATCCAGATATCCAGACTTCTATACATCCATACATCCAGACATCCAGACATCCATACATCTATACAGCCAGACATCCAGACATCCATACATCTATACAGCCAGACATCCAGACATCCATACATCTATACAGCCAGACATCCAGTCTGATATTCAACCAGGCATGAAAGAAGAAGGGATCTTTCCTCCCAGAGTTTAAAAATGTAGGACGCACAGTAATTTATGCATGGAGCGATCCCTTGCCCCCCTCACCTGTCACACACCTGTCTCTGCTGTTTAGTCAGCAGCAGAGATGTGACACTAAGACACGTCTGTTTGTTGCTTCTGTGTGTTTGTTTACTGGAACTCTTCTCCCTGATATTTTAAAAACTGGGACATATTTTAAAAGATTTTGGGGGCTTGTAGTGACAAAAACGTTCACAGTGTGTAGCTTGAAACGACCCGGTGTGACAAACCCACCTGTTGGTGAGGCTGTTGTTGTCGTTGTCGATGTTGTTGGGCCTCCTCTGGCCTGGTCAGACTTGTCTCTGGTTACAGATTGCATCAATGTCGTTGTTGTCATCTGTGTTGTTACTGTCATGGCAGTTGTAGTTGTGAGTACGTCGATGACTAAGGATAAAAACATTTAAAAAAAGGTTAGAATGTCTAATAATTATACCTCAGACTAGAGACTTTTTAATCCACATCAAAACATCCAGGGGTCAGAAGCAGGATTTAAGGTTATCGAGAGACGGGAGACTCCTTCATGATTGTGATTGGTTATGTGAAGCTAACTCCGCCCCTTACATGTAAATGCTGCTCTTAAACTGGATGTCTGAAGTTGATATCCAGCTCTGTGTGATCGTTCAGCCAGAGAACTGAAAAATACCCTGGCTAAGGTGAACTCTCGTCACAGTAGAGGCCTCTGGTCTGAAAGCTCATCACCGATACAGTGAAGCTGCATGTTAAAATGCTGATTTGAAGCATCGTCAAGGAGTCTGACGCGAGCTCATCACCGTGAGGAACAAATCAAGGCGATAAGAAACGAAGCGAGGAACTACCTGCAGTATGAAGACAAAGATCACAGCTAACATGAACTCCACTCACCATCCTCATCTGAAGCTTTCTGTTCCTCTTCTTCATCCTCCTCCTCCTCCTCCTCCTCCTCCTCCTCCTCTTCCTCTTCAGACGACTTAAAGGCCCTGGTGCTGGATGTGGCCGTTTCTCTCTCAGCAGAACTGATTTGTGGTTTTACGGACACCGCAGATAAAGTTGTGACAATCTCAGAACCTGCAGAAACGTCAGATAAAACATATTTAACTTTAAATTAAACATATCCACAATAAGTCCACTTTTAACAACATTTTCACAGCGTAACTTTGAGCTTTTGTTGAAACCATTGCATCTCATTTTTCATATTATTTGTTTGTGTTTTCCTGCTTTGGTCGGCTCTACATCTCGTAGTTAAAGAAAAAAAATAACTTCACGTGTCATTACAAGATTTAACAAACATAGATGAATGTAGTATCTGAGTCACCTTCCTCAGATGAATCCTTCAAGCCCGTTGGTGTCACTTCTGTGGGATTTGTAGTCCTCCAGGAAGTTGTAGTCCGCCTAGACGTTGATGTGATGTCATCGTTGGAGGATGGTGGTGTTGTCGATTCCTCTTTGTTTTCATTTCCAAAACTTTGTGCAGAATGATAGGTCGGCTCTGATTCTGCGTCGCTCTGCGTTTCTCCTTCTTTGGAGAACAAGCCGGACTCTGCAACACAACATTTATAAAGTTTCATTGGTAGCTTTTTATTTTGTCACATTTGGCCCCAAAGCTGTGCCAAGGAAGTTCACTTATGTTGGTGTTTTCTTCTAATCTAAATAATTAATTATCTGCCAAAATCGTTCTGTTATAAGGAACAGCCTAAAGGTCACATATCCTCCTCTTCTTAAATAAGTGTCAGAGCTCCTCAAAACATGTGTGTGAAGTTTCTTGTTCTAAATCCACTCTGATCCTGTATTTGATCATGTCTATATACCCCTCTATTTCAGCCCTGCTCAGAACAGGCTGTTTCTGTGTCTGTACCTTTAAATATGTAAATGAGCTGTGTCTGACCACGCCCCCTCTTTGGAAGGGCTTGGGTGTACTCGGTGCTTTCTCGCTCCGTGTCCTATTGTTCATGGTGAGAAGGCAGACTCAAAGGGCAGAACAAACACCTAGCTGTGGGAGTGTCACCCACCTGGGGGAGGGGCTACTGCCCTTTGTGATGTCATGAAGGGAAAATCTCCAAACGGCCTGTTTGAGCACACATTTTCTGAAAAGTGGAGCAGGCAAAAGACGGAGAGGATGGACTTTTCTCATCATTGGGGGGTTTGTAGACAGACTAGGGACATGTGTTAGTGTCTTTATGTTACATATAAGCATCCAACAAGCTACTGGTCCTAAAATAAAATGTAATATTTCAATTGTAGGAAGTTTGTCTTTCAATCATTTTGATATTCTTGAATAAAAATATACATTTCAAACTGTTATTTTCGAAGTAAAAGTTGTACAGAACATCATTGCGATCTTAAAGGTCAAACAAATGAGAACTGTGTGACGGCTCAGAGCGACCAATGAGACAACAATCAGAAAAGTGTCCATCAGCTGGACATTAAGTGAATCACTGCTCAGTTATAGAGACTATGTGAACACTATTGTATCATTATACATCATTATATTGTAACTATTGTATAGCAACAAACTTAGCCAACTGCTCCGTGTATAAAATAAAGATGAAGTACACTCATGTCATCATTGGAGTGATTGCCTCACCAGGGCTGACTGCAGGAGGACTGTGGGCTGTCTGATCCATATTTATCTCCTCCAGTTCGAGTGCTTCCTCTGTCAAAGCCTCATTCAATTCTGAAAAAAGCGGTGACAAATAAAAACGGCGACAGGAAACGTCTGAGCCAAGTGAGTCACTGAGCAGCAGGAGACGAACAGCGGGGAAATTATTTCTGGTGTTGTGGAAGCTGCAGAACGGTTCGAGCTCGAACCAAATGTAATTATGAGCAGCTTGGAAAACCACAAGTTTGGCAGAGAAATACTTCTGGGGGGGGGGTCTTAGTAAGTCTGTACAGATGGAAACGAGAGGGTGAGTAATGTAACTGTTTTACCTTTAGAGATGAAACTCGTCTGAGTCTTCTCTTCCTCTTCTACCTCCTCCGCACCACCTTCCCCTTCTTCAAACTCCTCTGAAACGACAAACCACCTTAACCATCGATCATCAACAACGTCATTAACATTACAGAACTGTTAGACAAGAATGAGGACAGATCTGTGCCAGCAGTACTTCGAGGCTCAACACGCACAGCTTTAGCTTCTGTTTCAATTAACATGTTGGGTGTTAAAGAGCCCATCTTATGCCCTTTTTGGGGTTCATATATTTAATCTATGTACCTACTTTTGTACGTTCACAATAGCTAAAGTCCGAAAAAACTGTCTGTTTTCATGAACTGCTCCTCCTTGCTCCCTCTCCGCTCTGAATCTGTCAGCTACGCTCTGCTGAGCCCCCACTGTTAGGGCTAGAACCGAGCGTTACATGCAGCTAATGCTACAGCTAACAGGAGGACGTAGGAGAAGCCGCGTTTCCGTGGACTTTGAATTTTTGCACATAGATGTGCCTAAACATGCACAGGACACTTAGAAAACACACTAAAGAGCATATAAAACCAGAAAAAGCATAATATGGGACCTTTAACATGCTAGCATTGGTTTAAAGAGGACATATTATCCCCCTTCTCCACCTTTTCAAACAGTCCCCTGTGGTCTAAATGAAACATCTGTGCTGTGCTTTTGTCAAAATATAACATGAATCAAGCACCAGAGGAGGTTTGTGACCCTGTATAAACCAGCTCTCTCAGAACGCTCCATTTTGGTGTGTGTGTGTGTCTCTTTAAATGCAATGTATATTTATATATATATATATATATATATATGTCCCCTTTAAAGAATGGGGGATGTGTTCATTTAGACCACAGGGGACTGTTTTAAAAGGTAGAAAATGGGGATAATATGTTCTCTTTAATGTCAATAACCAGGAACATTTCACCCTGGACTTACACACATGCATAACCTTCATCCAAAGCTAATGTAGATTTTAATATTATAATCTTTAAAAGCATCATAACAGAATTGATTATGTGTCACAAATAAAGGTTTTGTTCATTATCCCTCAACCACCTTCCAGAAACATACAGGAAGTAGAGATTGTTTGGGTGTGAGTCTCTAAGAGACCCATCTGTCTTCAAACCAGCCAGGTCGCCCTCTGATCGTCCCCGTGTTAAACCTCTGACCTGCGTCCCAATTAGAGAGCGTACCATCGGGCGTCAGCGGGGGAGGCGGGCCTGGCGGGCCTGGCGGTGGGGTGACGAGGTCGCCGTCCATGGCTGCTGTGTCATTCCGGTTATCCGCCCCGCTGGTCATTAACGCGTCCATCTCTGCCGGACAGACACAACAACAGATCACAACGAGTCACTCTGATCATCAAAGTGCATGAGTCACCGCTGGAGAACAGGAAGTTGTTTTTTGTGCCATGTGTTGAGGTTGGAAGGTCGTTTAAAGGTTTTTCATGTCTTTTTAACACATTTTTAGTGAGTATGTCAGTCAGACTGTTTCAGAGACGCTGGAGGCTGAATATTAAACGTACAATATGTGAGATTTATTAGAATATTTACACCAAAATATCTAAATTAATTTAAAAATGGACTACACCTTTGTTATGTTTTTATTTTTGTCAAGTACTTACATTACCTCAAATATTTTCAAAAGTTATCAAAGCAAGAGAAAGCCTTCATTTAGCTGTAACGGGACGGGACAGACACAAGTCACATATTCCTTATTTTAGGGTCGTATCCAAACAGGAAGTATCATATTTGAAATGTCACATAATCACAATTCAAATGTTTCAAATGAAATATGTGATCAATTGTGATTAACGGGATGAATTGTGATTCAAAAGTTGGATCATGTTTGGCGTCACATGTACAGAGGCTATAGTCCTCGCCGCAGTGGCCGTCAGTTCAGATCAAACCAATTGTCTGTTGCTTCAAATCCTGCGTGGTTTCTCTGAACTTGGAAAATCTGCATTTAGCTTTTTTGCTCCAAAACGTGGAATAATTTACAACACTCTCTCAAGATGGACGCTCTTGTTTCTCTTGGACAAATCGAGACAATGATCTCAAACCACTGTACCACAGTGTGTGAGTGTTTCTACTGAGAATCATCCTGACCTGTCTTTGTTGTTTTACCGTAAACAATAGGACATGGAGCGAAACTTCAACGGTTTTAAAGGCTTAAATAACGGTTTGAAATGAAATGAAACCTCAGCCCTCTGCTTCATGTCGTCCCTCACTCTCTTTCCTCCCATTATTTCCTGACTCTCTCTTCAGCTGTGCTATCCAATAAAGGCACTTGTGACCCAAAATATCTTAAAAATACAGAATTAACTTAAAATGTGTATAATTTGACAGCCCTAAAAAACTAGACCAGCAAGTCCCAGATTTAGAAGGTAAAATGACTTTATTTCTTAAGGAGGTCTGGCCGGGGAAAGAGGGCTGTTCCTGGGCTAAAATTGGATCAAAAGTTTCTCTATGAAAACTGTTTCTATAATTCTTACATACCCCCTGTATGTATGAATAACCCTTTAATTAAACACCTGAGAAAAAGGGGATCAAACAGTCACAGTAAACAGGAAATGGTAAATTATAAATATCAACATTGTTTGAATGAAAGACAAAAGAAAAGAACAGTTCTTTCAGCGCTGAGAAAAGTCGATACTCTGTGAGCTCAGAGTAAGGGAAGCCCTGAGAATGAATGTGTCAGAATAACAGTGGGTTATATAAACGTCTTTATAACAGTCAGAAAACATCCTGGCATTTATCTGTGAGTCTGTTTATCCCGCTGACGTTCTGTGCACAGAGAAGGAAGGAGGTATTTTATTCTTACTCATTCTCACTCTGACTCCTGTTTCAAGGACTCTTACGTCATTCGACTCCCACGTCTGGATTTACATTCCACTTCCTCCCTCCTCTTGAGACGCGGTGATGTGCCGAGTGTGAACTGAAATCTTTTTAAAAAAGTGAACCTGAGCACAAACGGGGCTTTTACCTGCCGACAGGAGGGACGAGTTGAAGAGCTGCTGGCTCACCGAGTCGTTTCCTGCTGAGAGAAGATCTGGAAAGAAGAAGGACGAGGATCAGACCGACAGACGCTGTGAAGGATGAACACAGATTATCTCTCTACATATATAAATATACACAGAAAACTAAATGAAATGATAAAATGACCTTACTATCTGATCAGACATTAAGGAAACATGCTATGTTGAAGTGCTGGCTTCTCTGACAACAATGCAGCAGCCAGTATGTCCTCCTTCTAACTTTAGATTCTGCTTCTGAATGCTCTGGATTTGTTTGGACCAGAGAAGGTAGGTGGTTTTAAGGCGACCCACAAAACGGCCGTTTTGGACGCCCCTCGGTTTGCCAGATATGAGAGCAGTTATCAGGTCAAACCAACAGGTGTTGCAGCGATGGAAGCGGGCATAGCTTCTGTTTTCATACGTACAGGAAACATAAATGAGCCTTTAGAGTTTCTGAGCAGGGTCCTAGAAAGGGTTCCACCTGGAGACTCTACGACATACTGTGTGTGTTGGAGACACCATGGATTGGGGTGATTGGAAAGAACAGCCTTTCTTATCAGAAATTAAGTGGTGCTTGTTTAGGAGACTTCTCTGCTAGTCATTGATGTATGGATGGATGGATGGATGGATGGATGGATGGATGGATGGATGGATGGATGGATGATGGATGATGGATGTATGGATGTATAGATGGATGGATGGATGGATGGATAGATGGATGATGGATGATGGATGTATGGATGTATAGATGGATGGATGGATGGATGGATGGATGGTGGATGGGTGTATGTCTGGATGTATGGATGGATGGATGGATGATGGATGATGGATGATGGATGATGGATGGATGGATGTATGGATAGAGGGATGGATGGATAGATGGATGTATGATGGATGATCGATGGATGGATATATGGATGGATGTATGGATGATGGATGTATGGATGTATGGATATATGGATGGATGGTGGATGGATGTATGTATGTATGTATGGATGATGGATGGATGATGGATGATGGATGATGGATGATGGATGGATGGATGGATGATGGATGGATGATGGATGGATGGATGGATGGATGATGGATGGATGGATGGATGGATGGATGATGGATGGATGGATGGATGATGGATGGATGATGGATGGATGGATGGATGGATGATGGATGGATGGATGGATGGATGGATGATGGATGGATGGATGATGGATGGATGATGGATGGTGGATGGATGTATGTCTGGATGTATGGATGGATGTATGGATGGATGGATGGATGGATGTTTGGATGATGGATGGATGGATGGATGTTTGGATGATGGATGGATGGATAGATGGATGGATGGATGGATGGATGGATGATAGATGGATGTATGGATGGATGTATGGATGATGGCTGTATGGATGTATGGATGATGGATGGATGGATGATGGATGATGGATGATGGATGTATGGATGATGGATGGATGGATGTATGGATGTATAGCTGAATGGATGGATGGATATATGGATGGATGGTGGATGGGTGTATGTCTGGATGTATAGATGGATGGATGGATGATGGATGATGGATGATGGATGGATGGATGGATGGATGATGGATGATGGATGGATGGATGGATGGATGATGGATGGATGGATGATGGATGATGGATGGATGGATGATGGATGGATGGATGTATGGATGTATGGGTGGATGGATGTATGTCTGGATGTATGGATGTATGGATGGATGAATTATGGATGATGGATGATGGATGATGGATGATGGATGGATGGATGGATGGATGGATAGATGGATGTATGGATGGAAGGATGCATATATGGATGGATGGAAGTGTGGATGATGGATGGATATATGGATGGATGGATGATGGATGGATGGATATATGGATGTATGGTGGATGGATGTATGTCTGGATGTATGGATGGATGGATGATGGATGATAGATGGATGGACGGTGGATGGATATATGGATGGATGGTGGATGGATGTATGTCTGGATGTATGGATGGATGGATGATGGATGGATGATGGATGGATAGATGGATGGATGGATGGATGATGGATGGATGGATGGATGGATAGATGGATGGATGGATGGATATATGGATGTATGGATGGTGGATGGATGTATGTATGGATGGATGGATGTATGGATGGATGTATGGATGGATGGATAGATGGATGGATGGATGGATGGTGGATGGATGTATGGATGGATGGATGGATGTATGGATGGATGGTGGATGGATGGATATATGGATGGATGGTGGATGGATGTATGTCTGGATGTATGATGGATGGATGACGGATGATGGATGATGGATGGATGATGGATGGATAGATGGATGGATGGATGGATGGATGGATGGATGGATAGATGGATGGATGGATGTATGGATGGTGGATGGATGTATGGATGGATGGATGGATGTATGGATGGATGATGGATGTATGTATGGATGTATGTGTGTATGTGTGTATGTATAGATGGATGGGTGTATGGATGGATGTATGGATGGATATATGGATATATGGATGTATGGATATATGGATGTATGGATGATGTATGGTGGATGGATGTATGATGGATAAATGTATGGATGGATGGATGATGGATGATGGATGATGGATGATGGATGGATAGATGGATGATGGATGATGGATGATGGATGATGGATGGATGGATGTATGTATGGATGTATGTATGTATGTGTGTATGTATAGATGTATGGATGTATGGATGGATGGATGGATATATGGATGGATGTATGTATGGATGTATGGATGGATGGATGGTGGATGGATGTATGATGGATAAATGTATGGATGGATGGATGATGGATGATGGATGATGGATGGATGGATGATGGGTGGATGGTGGATGTATGGATGGATGTATGGATATATGGATGGATGGATGATGGGTGGATGGTGGATGTATGGATGTATGTATGGATGGTGGATGGATGTATGATGGATAAATGTATGGAATGATGGATGATGGATGATGGATGATGGGTGGATGATGGATGGATGGATGGATTTCTGGATGGATGGATATATGGATGTATGTATGGATGGATGGAAGGATGGATGGATGGATGATGGATGGAAGGATGGATGGATTGGATGGATGGATGTATGTATGTATGGATGGAAGGATGGATGGATGGATGGATGGAGGGATGGAAGGATGGATGGATTGGATGGATGGATGGATGATGGATGGATGGATTGGATGGATGGATGGATCATGGAGGGATGGAAGGATGGATGGATTGGATGGATGGATGGATGATGGATGGAGGGATGGATGGATGGATGGATGGATGGGCTTTTGAGAAATTAAAACAATTTCTGAAAGCAGAATTAGAATTGATCATAATTAACGTTATGACTGCAGCATTCTCTTAATCTCTTGTTGTTTTATAAAGTATAAAAGATCAAAACAACACTATCTGGTGTCACATTGTGCCGGAGGAAAGTTAAACTCTTTTTTACAACAATCGCCTGAGGCCAGATCACATCCAAAACCTGACCTCTGTAATGATGTCTCGACTTTTTAAAGAGCCCTGATTTTTACATGCAGCGATGTCATCAATGAACGTACCACATCGAGCTGTCACAGTTTATATCTCACATTATTTTATACAGGATTATAGGACAGCGATATATCGCTCTGTTGTCAGTTAGAGATTCTTTTCATCTGGTTCAATTTGATCTAAAGTTGGAACAGAGGAGGCTGCAGGACGCCGTTATCTGAAAACTCTCCTCTGACGAGCTTCACACGCTTTCCCTCTGAAGTTAACTTTTGCACTTGAACACATAAAACTTCTCCTGCTGGGACTGAGCTGCTATATTTGGATCAAAGGTGCTCTCTGCACTCCTTTATGTGTGGGCTGAAAGCTGCAGGATTAAACGCCAGGAGGTCATTGTTTTAATTGGCTGAGAGCCACAGAGGTGTGAATCAGCCTCGTGCCTTTCCACCTGATCGATCGCTACCTCAAATACAACAACGCTGACCCACTCAGAAAGCGAGCGACGCGCCGTCTGGAGAAAGCTGACGCGGACTTCTCAGCCGACCTCCTAAAAGGTCTCTGACTCGACGCGAATCGATCGGCTGATGTTTGCTGACGTCACTCATCCAATCTCTTAAATTTAGCTCAGGAGACGAGGAGAGAGGGGACAGGGGGAGAGGAGAGGAGAAGAGAGAGGAGACGAGGAGAGAGGGGACAAGGGGATAGGACAGAGGGGAGAGGGGACAAGGGGAGAGGAGAGAGAGGACAAAGAGAGAGGAGAGAGAGGACGAGGAGAAAGGAGAGAGGGGGACAAGGGGAGAGGAGAGAGGTGACAAGGGGATAGGAGAGATGAGAAAGGGGACAAGGAGAGAGGGGACGAGGGGACGAGGACAGAGGACAGAGGGGAGAGGGGAGAGGGGACAAGGAGAAAGGGGATGAGGAGAGAGAAGACAAAGAAGAAAGAGGAGAGGAGGGACAAGGAGAGAGGATCTAGGAGAGAGCGGACAAGGGAAGAGGAGCGTGGAGAGAGTGGGTGAGTAGAGAGGGAACAAGGGGAGAAGCTGGATTCTGTGAAGTGAAGGATTTCTCATTTGGTTAATTCCTCTCTTCTCGTGTCCTCTCCTCACGTATCTTTATCAATCCCTCATTGGGGGGGGGGGGGACGTGAAAGGGAATTGAGACCCTCAGACTGACCTGTCTCTATGAAGACCTCGCTGGTGTTGAAGGAGCTGCTTAGAAGATCTGAAACAAAGAACGAAGATGATAAGAAGGTGTGATGATGATCTAACTGTCACTAAGGAGGAAACCAAAATAAACAAACTAAAACTGACTTGTTGAACATAAAAATCCTGACAATGTCTCGATCAGATTCAGCTCCTCAAAATATCACAAACTGCTGTTTACAAAATGTTGCAGGCCACAGAAGATTGTCAGCGTTGGACATTTTTGAGCGGATTGAAAAGCCTCGGCAGATGTTGAAATTTAAAAACGATAACGTCCTTGAAAACGGTAAAATAGTGCACCCTTAAGAGTGACTGCAACAAACACAGCGACTCAAGTCACAGTCACTGCATAGTTGATATTTGGAAGATATGAGGTCGAGAACAACAAAAGCACACGGGTCTCTCCTCTGATGAATCTACCTGTGGCGTTTGAAGCAGAGCAGGACGACTCGGCGACGCCTCTCAGGGTGGAGTTGAACGAGCTCAGCGTCATGCAGTCGATGGCCGCCTGGTCACATTCACAAAACCTCTGCTGACACCAATCACCAACATCTCCTGGACAAAAAGCAAGGCCACAAAGCTTTTTATTTCTTCTAATCAAACATTCAAACTTTGATGTTTCATCGAGCTGCATCGACACATTTATCAATTATTTACTTAAAGAAAGAGCTCCAGTTTTTAAGAAATGCACATTCTTTTTGGATGAGAGATGAATAAACCTTTATGAAACCAGGAGAAAAAACATTTGAGATAAAAAAATATTTATTTCAAGAGTGGCAGCACGGGTAACAAAGTTAACGTACAGATACAAGAGAAACACAACATTTAAAAAGACATAAAATTACAAAAGATTCACCAGCCAATATTTGTCAAGATCGTCCACAATCATAAATATATCAGGGGGAACATCGACCGCCAGATTTGTCAACCTCCAAGTTATTCAACATCTGCTTAAAATCATCCAATGAGAGCTAAGTCGGGTGCACTGATTTCCTCGTACAGGTTGGTGCTTTATATTTCTTTTAAGATAAAATAGCGGTACTGGTTTTATCCTCAGCAAGAAAAAACAAAAGTGTTCCTCTGACGTGTGAATCTTACCACAGCTGCTGTTTGCTGCTGAACAGGTGAGGTTGTTCGGGAGGAGAGGCAGCTCCTGCCTGCAGGGGGCAGCGTTCTGGTAACACATTCTGTGAGTCTCACAGCAGCTACAGAGAAGAACAAAACAGAGCGAGTTAAGGGGTTACTTTTTACTTGATCCAGCAGAAACAGTGAAATGAAACCTCAGAAATGAAGGAGAAAAGTTCATTGTATTTTTTTCTGTTTTGATCGGGAAGCTCATATTTATTTGAAGGTCAACGTGGAAGCAACTTTTCAATCACAGGTAGCCCCGCCTTAAATCCTCCTCTGCTTTCTATTTGACTTTAAAGGTGCAACATGTAACTCTGACCCTTAGTGTTTAAAAAGGGTACTGCAGTCCAAATTCTAAACATCATAGAGAGCTGTCTCTCCCCCCCCTCCTCTCTAGAGTGGATGCTCACTCAGGTCACCATGTGGTGGACTCTGAAGCTTCAGTGTTTATCCAGCTCTGCATGGGTCTGTAAACCTTTCTGTGTTCTAACCTCTCTCCATTTTTCAAAAGCATCTCCAATATTGATCCTAGTTTGAGCACGTTTCTGCTCGTGGAGCTTATTAGAAACATGCAGAGGCTTTTTAGGTCGGGTAAAAACCTGGCAAACCATTCGAGCTCAGCTGAAAGATGGTAAAAAAAACAGATTTGCTGCTTCTTTTGTCGGTCAGTTGTCAATGAATCAAATCTTTATTCTCTAAATAAATCCATTATTTTCAGGGGGATGGATGGGAGGGTTTGTTCATCATGGCCGCCACTTTCCAATTTCTGGAAGCCTCTCTTAAAGGCTGCTTATCAAAACTCTTTCTGCTCATTTCAGACTCTTCCAGTCCGCCTTTGCACACGCCCGCCTCAGGCCTCTGATTCGATTAAGCCACCATGCTGTATTTTAAATTTAGCAGCTGCTTCCTGCCGCAGTTTGGAGCCTTTACTCACACATCCAGAGCGTCCACGGGGTTCCCGGCAGCCACATATCGACAGGAGCAGCCGTAATCTTCCAGATCGTGAGGACAGAGCCCCGTCGCACAGCGGAGCTTCAGAGCGAAACGCAGCAACGACGGGAAGTTATCAAAGATGGAGTGGAGCCAGGTGAAGCGCAGGCCGAGACAATCTGTGTGCAGAGCGGAGAAACAAGACAAGAGATAGAGATGAGAATAACACGCCGAGGAAGTGAGAGGAACAGAACCAAGGCGATTCAACGCCATTTCCCAGCCGCGCAGGTGGAGAGCAGCGTGATTTAATCATAGATAATCCGGTTGGTGGGTTCCGGTGACACGAGTCCTGAGGAGCGCGCGGGGCCAGAAAATGATTTAGGCCACAGCGCTCCACATGCCAGATGTACCCACAGATCTGATTAGGACTAAAGGTGTCCCAGAAAATCTCATCTTGTGTATCAGTCGACCTCGATATCAACAACATCTCGAGACAGCAAAAAAAAAGTCAGCTGGCATGAAAACTGCAGAATGATGGTAGGGAAAACAAATAGTCAGATATTCTACCGAAGCCCTTAAAGGACAAACATCCTCAGATTCAGATTTTTTATTATTTATAAAACGGCGCTTTAACCCTCCTCTAGATGTGGCATGACATTCAGATGTTAAAAATAAATAAATAAAATGATGATTGGTGCAGATATGAAGTGTTACATGTCAGTGGAGACATTGAACCCCTTCAGCACTTTGACCTTTGAGTAAAACGCTTTGTTCCCCGAGGGCCTCAATTAAACGTCACATTATCACATGAGTCACTGATCTTTAAAACTCAGACCAATGACCCGCTTTAATGACCCCAGTTTATGAATTAACATGAGTCATGAGACAGTTATCGTCCTCACCGATCATGTGCTCTGCGCTCGGGTCGCTGGCCTCTGGCTCTCTGCAGAGGATGGAGCCGGACGACAGAGCTGAAGACAAAGAGAGACAGAGACGAGTCATGACAGTGATGAAGTGAACATTTAACACATGACGGAACCTTCACCATCATGCAACGTCAGAAAACACCACATAACACACAGGACAGGACGGCTGTGAGATGCTGGACTAAATGTTCCACCTTCCACCAACAGAAAGGTCTGAAAAAAAGTTTGGACTTGGTTTTTCCTACACGCTGTCCGGCACTTGTGTCCATGCACGCTGTGTTTTGCACGTTGGCAGTGAGAGGGTTAACTCACCATGTGTAGCAGCAGAAAGCAAGAAAACCCAAATCAGAAACATGACTCGTTCCTGGAAGAAAAAAAAACAGAGAGAGAATCCTTCATGTTTTGGTCCAAAATGAATGCATTCATTTTCTTTAATCCTGATTAATCTCATGTTTGTCCCTTCAGGCTCTCCGTAGATAGTGGTCCTCAGTGATGTAAAAGAAGGACACTGCTGCATCTTTGAATGTCTTATTTCACTTTAACAAACTCTCAGGCTGTTTTCAAAACCGCATACTATACTACTAGAACATACTGATTTGGCCAAAATGCAGTATGCAGTATGTGAACAACTGCGAGATCCGCAGTATGCCAAAAATACCAGGATGTCATACTGATTCAGGAAACATGTACAGTATGCATCGGACCAGTCTACCTCGCGTACTGTTTCCCACAATGCAAAGCGCCAGGTCAGAGATCAAAATGCCGGAGCGCAGCTGTTTGAACTCATCGGTGGCGGTGACTGAATGTCTTGCCACATTATGACATCACACATTGACATTATGACATCACACATTGACCTTATGACATCACACATTGACCTTATGACATCACACATTGACCTCATGACATCACACATTGACCTTTGTTACCGTTCCTTTCAGTTGTTTGACCTCACTTTGGGATCCCTAACAACTTCCTGTTTCTGTGCTTAAAGGCAGGGTTGGTAATTTCCAAAAAACTAGCATGATTTTGAAAGCAGCATTCCCTCAGTGCTCTGTCTGCACCCCCTCCCCTCTGTGCTCCCTCATAAGCCACGCCCCCTCACTTTCATGCAGCGCCGTCGCTCCAGAAGTGTAGCTCAGCTCATCTCTGTCATTGTGTAGAAACTACGTCGTCTCATGTCTCATTCAGTAAACTCTCAGTTTAAACTCCTAAAGTCATCGGAGTGTGAGCTAGAGCACGCAAGAGGTAGAGAGCGAGCAGGGAGACGGGGAGGCGTCTGATTGGTTCGTCAGATTGGTACCTCTTGGCAGACACTGGTCAAAGTTTTTACAGACTTACAAACTGATACAGATGATGGATTTTCTTTGTTCCTTTTTCAGAGAACATGAGTTATTAATGTCTGTCAGGACCTAAAGACAATTTACACCAAAATCTGAAAAAGTGGATCTGGAGGAAATGACCAACCCTGACTTTAAGACTGAACAAAAGCCTGACAATTTTCATTTGTAATGCCATTAATCACGTTGAACTATTGACATTTTTTTCTGGAAGTCTTCCCCCTGGAAGGAGTTTTCCAAATGGTGCGTTTTCAGTGACCTAAAATGTTGTTTTCCTATGAAAGGCCAAAAACACCCGCTTACGTTTGGACGAGGCTTAAGCGAGAGAGGGTGGAGGGAGTTTTTTGAGAAAGGCACTATGGCTGAAAAGCTCTACTCCTTTTTTTCTTTATTTTAAGTAGGTCTATAATTTAATGTATCATTTTATGAACTTTCCCAATCTAAGAGGGAGTAATTCAAACTTTGAACACGATAACATTTTACAGAAACAGTGTAAAATATTCACCATGTTTTTTTGCACTCAAAGAAATCCTGCGTCTCAGCGTGACGCTGAGTGCAGTGACTGAGTAATATAAAGAACGAGTGTTTTATAAGAAATCAGGACAGATTGTACAAGTGAGCCTAAATCTGTCACTTACATCAAAGAACACCCCCCACCCCCCCCCCCCCACCCCCCAGGTGATGCTGCGACCTTACAGCCAATAAAAAGACTTGATCATGCTCATTAGAGGGAACTGAAAATGTCACAGCTGTTATTATGTAGAGGCATGGAATTACCCCCATGTCTTCTATAGAGCGGTAACCCCCCCCCCGTCATTACTGCTGATTTCTGCAGCGACAAAATGAGACAGACGACCTTCTCTGCTCGACGTTTTAACGTCTGTGATGGCTTCAAGCAGCTCGGACCACCTGTGGCTTTAAACACATCATGACTGTTCTACAAGCCTCGTGCGTGTTTCAGGAGTTTATCAGGTCCGGTGATGTTGAATCAGTGAGGGTGGTCTTACCTTATCTGTGTCCTGGGGTCTCTGGGGTTCTTGGTTTCTTCATGGAACTTCATGGACGCTGGAAGTCTTTAGCAGTGATGTTTAAACTCTCAGCTTCACTAACTGAGTTTATCAGTCCCACCTGAGGAGGCGGGGGTGGGTGGGGGGGGCACCTTTAGCTCCTTCAGTCTGATTGGCTATCAGGTGACACCTGAGCAGCAGCTTATCACGGTTTGTTTCCTGTGCAGGTATACAAGGCTTTAACAGAGGTGGAGTTCTGACAAGGGGGGGGACCCACAGAGAGGTCTTTGTCCAGCAGGGGGGCTGGACCTGTGACCCCTGCGGGTCGACTTGGTCTTATCTGATCCTCGGAGGATTTCAGATCAATGACTTCCTGCAGGGAGAGGAGGGTCAGCGGAGCAGAGGGGGGGTGGGTTAATAACGGGGGGTCTAATAGTGGGGCTTTGTGAGGGACAGGTGCATCTGTGGGGGGAGGATGATACACATGGTTATGTCTAATGTCACGTTAGAGACAGGAGGGGATACGATTACAGAAACAGCCTCATTATAGAACTCTTTAAGAAAAAAAGTATCTGTTGTTTTTTTTATTTTTTTCTGCCTTAAAAGAAAGCAGCTCCAAGTCAGGACGGAAATGTTCCAATATTTTAAAATCCTGTGCCCTGTTCTTATTGGTGGGATCTTAAAGACTTAGGACCTGGGTCTCAGGATTTATGGTCAGAAAAGTGCTGGCTGTGCGTCTTGTAGAGCCTGGATGAAGCCTTGATTGTGTGCTGAGAATAAAAGTGCTACACATGCATCTCAGCTGTTTGACCTGCACTGCTCCGTTGAGTTCTCCTCACTATGAGCATCAAACGGTGCTCTCCCCTCCTGCTTCGTCTGCTATCACGGCTCCGATCAGACTCGGAGTGAGAGAGACAAAAATGTGGGGAATATCGCTTATTTTGAAAAAGAGGGTCGGGGACACATTTAAAAGCACTCTTCTGAAAAGTTGAAAGATATTCAAGTAGAAGAGCTCAGAGCAAGAGCACAGGAAAATAAGGATGCTGGGTGTTGCATCGCTTCTCCAGGTGGCCGCCTGCTGCAAACGTTCTCTCTGGTAGAAACAGGCTCTTATATGCCAAGTGGATTTCAACAGCCAGAAGATGCAAATGGCTGCCATTAATCTTTGAGAACATTTACCAGAAGACTTGAAGTTCCTGTTTGTGTGACGCAGTACGTTTACATCGTGTTAAAGAAAGTGGATTCATTGTCTACAACTGGACTTTTCAAATTCATGTAAACATCTGAGTCAGACTGAAATCGTACAAAGTTGAATTTACAAAGTCATTTTTCAAAGTTGGACTAACACACCTACTGAAGATAACCCTGTTGGGGGTCCATTCACTCGTGCATTTATACTCCTCAATCAGACCCCAAAAAACTGGCCTAGTCGTTCTGAGCATGCTCAACGATTCACACACTGGGCTTTGACCTGGACGTCGAACAGCAAACATTTATAGAAGAAAGCCGGGAACACAAAGGTCTCAACATGGAGAGTACGAGATCGAGATCTACGAGTTTGTGGACCAAAAGTCTACTGGCCCTTTGTCATCCTGTCATTGTCACATATCTGCCATTTCAGTCACCCTGTTTGTAAAGGAAGCATCAGAAAGATTCACCGGGAGCAGCCAGAGTTTTATTGACAAAGACACAGTTTCAAAATGTCTTTTTTGTAATCCAGACGGTTTTTTTAAAAGTTTAAAGTTTAAAATAGTCAGAGAAAAACAAAGATAAGTGTGACTTTAGAAAATGGTCCTGGAGGAAAATCTTTGCAGATTCAGCCTCCAGATTTTGATGGTCAGCTTTTGTTTCCTGGCCCTAAAAACATTTTTGCAACCAGTGTTGACATTAGAGATATAGATAACATGTAGTGTGCTGGTCCAAATGTTGAAATCAGCCGACACGTTCTGCGGAGCTGCTGGTCCACCTTCTGCTGCGGTTTGTGGTTTCAGTCTCTTCTTATGATGATGAACAGCTCTTTGTGTCCCCCCCTCCCCACCCCCCTCTCTCTTCCTCTCTGGTCACAGTTTATTGCACATCTTCATCAGGCATCTCTGTTTCAGATCTGAGGAGGGAGGAGGGGGGCAACAGTCAGGTAACAGACACCAGAGCAACCCAGTCTCATGTCAAAAGGTGTAATACCTACGTTAGTCCACAGCTCAAAACGTAGTAGTTTCACAATAAGGGCTCTAAAATTGTGACATGTCTACATTTCCTTTTGTCTATTCTTTTGTATAGGCATACCTCAGGTCACGTGACTGCCCAGTTTTCCCCTGGCGAACAAAAAAACATCCCTTCTATTTTCGGTGGAAAATGCAATATTTTAAGATAGTTTGAGGCTTAAGTGTCGTTTTGATAACCTTTCTGGCGACAAATGTACATTGTATCTTCATACTCTTCGTTCGGTTTATGATCAAATAATGACGTATTGATAATCGTCACTTGTGAGCGACCTCTTTATTAGATCTTTCAGGGGGTATTTACTGATGTTTTTTAAGGTTGGTTGCAAAAACACATTTTAAATCTGTGTTAACCAAAGATCCCATTCCAGGAATCTAAGCAAAAACCCATTCAAAAAGCCCATTATGCCATGGTCTGCCAGTGTGCTGCTGACATGCGCAATCGTGCAGTCACGGCCACTGTCGGTTTAAAGGCCGAGGGCGCGTTCACTATCGATTCAACGATCCAAGCATATAGTTCCCCAGATTTTATGATATACTTACACCAAAACAAACAAACAAACAAACAAAATAAAAAAAATAAAAATGAATAAACATTTTATGTACTGGGCTTTGAAAGAGCTCTATGAAAGTATGACTGCAAGACCCCTTGCCTATGAAATGAGAATATTTAAGTTTTTGGCTTAGAGCTGAACGACATACATCGTTGGAAAGGTCTCATCCTGGAGAGTAACATATGTGAAGATGAGGTTTCAACATGACCCCTGTTTTGAAATAATGCTCTTTGAACCTTGACCCAAGGGCATGTTTGAAGGCTTATAACTCAGCAACAAAAGGGGCTACAGACATGGGAATAACTGTTTTAGAGAGGTCTTGGAACAAAGTACCATGTGAGGGTAGTCAGCTCACCAAAACAACAGGGTATGTATCAATTATTTTTTAAATATCTGATAACATAAATGTGTTAACCATCCAATTAAACTCCCCTGTGTACCCTCAATTAAATATATATTACTTCTTAGTTAAGGGAAACACTGAGATTTGTCTAAAAGACCACAATTCCTCAGAGTCAAGTCATACAGCTTGATACTGAATGGCGCCATAATTGTAGTCTTTTCCGTTTCCAAAAAAAAGGTTGTAACTAGGATTATAAAAGGCTTACAAAAGATATATTCACTGAATATGTCACGGATCTTGTGTGACCGAAGTATTTATTGCATAGTACATATATGATCTATGTTAAAATAAAGTACATATATCAGTTAGTTTTGGATATTTTGACTGTTATTCTAGAAAGGAGAATTTTGGTAGTTATGTCTGGCGTTGTGCACAGAGGGAACATAATTAGGGTTGTAAAAAATGTATATCTACCCACTATATCAAATATTTACTAAAGCCGAATGGGTTTTGTAAAATAATCTCACTATATATATTGTAGAAAAGTGGTCAAATCAAACCTGTTTTAAAAGATAGTATTAATCTGTCAGGATTATTTAGTTAAATAAAATCATATAAATCACACAAACTGTACAGTATTGTCTTTATGTATCAAGGATTGTTACATGTTATAGTTTATAATGTTGCTAATATGCATCGATCTGTTCCAATCGTTTTATTAAATTTGGTTGTAATGAAAGACATCCATAAAAATGTAACAGAAATCATTATTTATTGCATAGGAGTTTAGTTTGATGTCTAGGGTCTGATGTAACCCGTCGTTGTTGATAGCGTCCATAGCAACCACCATAGCAACAGTAGAAAACGTAAAAGGCCAACGTTTTTTCTGGCGAGACCTGAAAGACTGAATAAACGATATCATTCGCAATGGATTGTGGGATGGGTAGTTCCTTGACTCCGGACGAAAATGATTGACACAGTCTTGAACCTTTACCTTTGTTTCCGTTTTTAACACCGTTTTGGTGCAGAATTGAATGTACTATAGTCAGTAAGTGTTGGGGTAGTTTGTTGTCTTGGTCCCAGGCGCCAATCTCTTGATACAAGGATTTTGTGAAAAATCAATGGAGGATTTGAATGGGAAAATTTAATTCCAGAACCAGAGCAGCCGAAAAAAGAGCCATGGACTGAACGTCCACTTCCTTCCGGTTCGTTGTTGATAGCGTCCATAGCTATCACCATAGCAACAGTAGAAAACGTAATATCCCAACGTTTTTCTATCGAGACCTGAAAGAATCTTCGTAGAAACGAACAAACTAAAGATCATAAACATAAACCGAACGAAGATTATGAAGATACAATGTACATTTGTCACCAGAAAGGTTATCAAAACGACACTTAAGCCTCAAACTATCTTAAAATATTGCATTTTCCACCGAAAATAAAAGGGATGTCCGTCATATTTATTTTTTCGCCAGGGGAAAACTGTGCAGTCACGTGACCTGAGGTATGCCTATACAAAAGAATAGACAAAAGGAAACGTAGGCTTGTCACAATTTTAGAGCCCTTATTGTGAAACTACTACATTTTGAGCTGTGGACCAACGTAGGTATTACACATTTTGACGTGAGACTAGGTTGACCAGAGACACTCACACAGTCAGCTGACGGGGGTTTGATGCTCATCTTTCAAACACAAATATCTAGACATTTTATAGTAGAGGGATTGTCTGAAATCAAAGGAATGAAATAAACCAAAGACATGTTGGATGTTACTTTTCTGCAACTACAGATGTGAAAATCACCCTAAAATGATGAATCAGACTCTGATAAAAAGCCACATTGTCCTTTTTGAGTATGTCTTCCTGCAGCCATGATAAGGTACATGATGTCTGATGGGACGTTCTTTCTCGCTGGCTTCCATTTTAAAACGATTTCAAATCAAATGTATCTAAAACCGAGTCTAACGATACACACTGAGAGCTAATTAGAGCAGGAGGAAGGATAGGTAGGATATCGTAGCTCTGTATTATGGGACATGTGAACGGCTGGTAAAGGTGGTGCCCCGCTCCGACCTCTTGAGTCTCATTAGCTCAGGAGGATTTGGTGGTCACGGCTCAGAGGCTCCTGCAGTGCTGCAGCTCTAATGAGCTCTGATACCGAGTCGTAGCAACATGGCTGACACGTCCCCGTCTGTACAGGTGAAGGAAACGTGCTCTCCAATTATTTCAGATTCACACATGGACGACCGCGTTCGAACAGAACCAACATGACATCTCTTTTTTTTTTATTCTCAAAGAATTGAGCCACAAATCAGCAGGTCGGTGGTTTCCTGCCCTCCTTTGCTTCTTTGTTAGTTTGAAGAATATCTCCAAAACTATTGATACAATATCAATGAAACTGTGATTTACATTTCGTGTGAGTCCATGAACAAAAGCTCAATTATCTGGCAACATTTCCTAATGCACTTTTGGCCCGATTCACAAAAGTATTGCCTGCTTAATTTGTGCAAACGACTCAAAAAGACACCATCTAATTCTCAAAGAACACACAAAGGGTTAATCGCATCCCTAACTGCGCAAAAGTCAAACGCATCTATGCGTTGGCACTGTAAAGGAGCCTCAATGCTGTCATTAAGGTAAAAATGTGCTCCTTTTTAAGAATAAAAAAGATGTCTGATTCACAAACATCATAAAACGGAGTGTTTTAGTCTGAAAGTAAACCGGATGTTTTAATGTTGTATCGGTGTCTGACTTCCTGTCCCGCTCGATCTGCTCTGTGGTAAATTGATGCCACGTGCTCAGGCATCCTGCAGAAATAGAAGCCTTGTGTATCAGCTGCAGAAGACTCTGGATCGACAGAGCTGAGACAGATCGCAGTGCCGCCAGTGGAAGCACACACATTGAATATATATGGCTCTGCTGCCATAATGGAGTGGAGACGGACAAAACATGCATCTGATGGAATTTAGCTGTCAGAAGAAGCAGAGCCCTGCAAGTGATGAGGATTTGCACCGACTATTCGAGGACGCTAAGCTCCTACCTATCGCTGCTTCCTCTGCAGTCACTTACTTCTGGAGAAGGAGACTCTCCTGACCCGCCGACACACCTCCGACGTGTGTTTTTCATACCAGAGGTGGCTGTCGTCACAGTATCTGTGAAACAGGAAGACTTACGTCAACGGCTGAAGTTCACAGGACACAATCCTGCTTCATCGATACCCCAACAATCAAGAGTCAGGAAGCTTGAAGCCAACCTCTAAACGCTAGCAGCGTTTATCTTTTTAAAGGATTTTTCATACTTAAATGTACCAGAAATCAAGTATATCCTCTGAAAATAACTCTGTGAGTCATGACTGTCTACAATGGGTGTAACACCTGAGTTCCACTGTCTGTGATGTTTTCAGAGTCCTATCTTCAGTTTGTTTACATCGCCTGGACGGCCGGCTGACTCCTCCCCTCGTGTATAAAAGTTGTTTAATTGAGGGACTAGAAAAAAGAAGAATAACATACTGTACTCACTGCTTAACTGTGTTTCTAGATCACGCTCATTTCAGGTAAATTTACATGCAGTGTGAAGATACCAGCATAATAAAGATCGCTAGCATTAGCATGCTAACACAACAATGCAGCGCAAGTTGTTTTGGTTTCATGCTGGTGCTCAAGGGCGACATCTGCTGGATCAAAAAATCGCATATTCTGCCTTTAACTTGAAATATGGCCAGATGTCTCTCCAGATGTTCCGTATCCGCTGTGTTTGTAGTTTCTGATCGATCGGGAATTAATTACAGATCCTGAACTTTTACAGCCTGAGACATTGAGACATGCTTCCCAACTCGAGCGTGGCGTCTCTGATCGTTTCTCTCTGCTCCTGCTGTTTGGAGCTACACAGTCGAGTTAAAAACCACACTGCAGTGAAGTGTAATGCGTCACACCTTTTCATGCGCGTCTTGTGGCTGAACGGTCTGCAGAGACACTGAGAGAAGAACTTGCAGAGCTCGAAGACGCAGGGCTGCAGCTTGTGAGCGCTGACGGTCGTCGTGCTGCCCAAGGAGGCCGAGGCGTCCGTCCGATCCGGCCGTCTCCAGGGACAACCTCTCAACAGACAGAGTGAGACATCCCGTCAGTCACAGACCAGCTATGTTCTAACCTGCTAGCTTAAACACGTTGTCTATTCACAGGGACGTTAGCATGCAACACGTCATAATCAACATGTAAGAACACAAAGTGGTGATTTAGAATTGTTAAGTACAAAATGAATCCTCCTCGCTCTGATTCTTCATGTTCTCTTAATGCACTCATTTGGCATCACGTGGTGTCAGTAGGAACCTCTGGTGCTGATGTATTATAATTATTACTAATGCTCTGCAGGTACACAGGCTCCTAATTACCATAAACATACATATTCAAATGGGGGTTGTAATTACAGACACACACTTATTTCATCATTTTGTGTTCTTTATTGTCCTCACATTCAGAGAGGAGGCTCATTTTAAATCATACTTTTGATGCCTGCTTGGAAATCTTAAGAGTTATTTTTTTTAATGCTTCATTAGAATTAATTCAGCATGATTACACTCAGAAAGACGCCCTTTTCAGAACAACTGAAAATGAGTTTTGAATCTCATTAGTGGTTTTTAAATGAGTTTTCACGCGCGATAAATCCTCGTGTGGATGGGAAACGAGGATAAGAAACAAAGTCATCATCAGGTCACATTCAAAAGGATTTAAAACTGGAGAATATGAAAAAATGTATTTCAGCAGAACCACTAAATCAGCTGTTATCTCGTCTTCTTCAGAGATAGAAAATGTAGAGCCTAGACCTCTCAAGGTTCAGCCAATAGAAGTATCAGTGGTGGTCTCTCAGATTTAAAATCTCTTCTTTTGTGGTGTTTTTGGCAGAGTGCACAGATGTGCAGCTGGGCATCAAACGCTACATTTTCTGCACACTAATGACTCGTTGACAAATTGCACAGGATGCTCCGGCCTTCTGTTTGTTGCTAGGCAGATCTGAGGAGGGGGAGCAGCTGCTGTTTCTGTACACTGGTGTGTTACTGCCATCTAGTGTTTCTGCAGGGAAGTGAGCAGAGATGTAGGAGGATGACTCTGGCGCTTCAGCACCTCCACAGACGGAGGTCGGTGCTCCGTAGACGTCAAAGATAATTCAAAGGACTCCTTCACACATCACTTATGGTATCACGGTTTATGACTCGTGTGCTCCAGTACTTTCTTTGGATTCTGCCTGTGTGAAGGAGTCTTTTGGATTATTCTTGAACAGAGCAGATATACAAGATGACAGATTTTTATGGACAGCTGAAGAGAGGCAGGACATGGACAAGAGAGCTGGAGATGACATGCAGAAAAGGGCCAAGGTCGGATTTGAACCCACGGCCACTAAGCAAGGTTGTAGAAGGTAGAAGTAGAAATATCACAACTTATGCCAAATTGTCTGTTGTTTGTCTAAGAATGAAGTCTTTAAATTTCACTTTTGTGAAAAAAGGAATTTATGAGTCGACACCCGCAAGCGAGTTCAGACAGACAACTTGAGCTGCACCAATTTCACACTCGACATGCTCAATTATCAGAGACTGTAAATATGAAGGTTTGAAGCCTGAGTGGCGTCCTCCGTCTGTTGCTGCAGGGGGTGCTGGAGTCCCATCGATGGCGGTCTCCGTGCTGGAAATGCTGTCTCAGTCTAACTTTCAGTCAACCTAACGACAGGCTGAGAGCTGGAGCTGAGGCGGGTTTTAAACCTCCTGACAAACCGTTACACCGCGCCCACCTGTCAATCAGGTCAGCTACACACCTTATTGTGAATAACTCTTATCCTTCATCAAATCAAAACTGATGAGTCATCAAAACATTCACCCCCCCGTACAGTGTGTGTCCATCCAGACATGAGCTAATCACACCTATTTGGTTTTTTGAACCAGGCTGTAAACATGTTAATCTCTGCTGTAAAAACAGGCTTTTTAGAATGGGTGTGTATGTGACTTCCTGTGTTCCTGCAGCCAACCTCTAGTGGACACTTGATGAACTGCAGGATTTTTGCATTTCTGCATCAGCTTCATTTTTAAAACTCTGGAGGTTGCTGCTTGATCATCATCAACACTCTGCCCTCTCGCTCAGCCACACCTCCACCCCCTCCGACTGGGGGGTTTAAGATACCATCCGATCACTCCTCAAACTTCTGCATGTTACATAAATCTGCGATGAGTGATGAGGTCAGAGCCTAGACGCCAAACACAGACTATATTCTGCTTGTTATAAATATTTCAAACACAAGTTGTCCGACTAAAGACTCGCAGCATTTCTTTCTCTAACATCAAATGAAATTCCTGATGTTTACATCATTTAAGATTGTGAATATAACCCTCTCCTTTTTTCTGCTTTATCACCGACAGATATCTGGTTTTCCTCCCGACCAGCTCTCGGATCAACGCTGAATATTTGGTCTTAATTTGTGTTTTAACCGTTGCAGCTTAAAACCATCAAAGCTTTCAAACAACGGTGAGCTGCTTCTGTGTTTCCATGGTTGCTATCTTTGCCTCCTGCATGTCACACTCTCTCTCTCTCTTTTGCTGTCTGTTTCCTATAGTCTCAGACACACTCACACACACACACACACACACACACACACACACACACACAGGCTGTATCTGTTTCTGCTGTGTGCAGAAGGGACAGTGAGTGGATGTGATGTTATTACATTTGTTTTGGTCAGCAGTCAGACTCAAAGTGTTCCTGCACGGCGGAGCAGAGCGGCAGCGATGCGTTTATTTGTCATAGATACTTAGACCTGGGTTACACGTGTCTTGAACGACGACACGTTCAAGGTCATTGATTGTTATTTAGCCTGCTGGAGAGCTGAGCACATAAACAATGTCCCCACCAAATAAAGATGGCACAATAAGTAATCTTAGCGCAGACTTTCAAAAAACTGTTAAAAAAAAACTCATTTTGTAGTCTAGACAAGTTCTCAAGTCTGTGTGGGCGTGGCCTATTATGCCTCTATTGAAATATCCCTGACCCCGCCCACACCAATGGAGATTTATATATTTCAGTCATCAGATTCAGAGGACGAATCAGAACCTCTTTCTTGTGAAAATATTTTTTTAGTTGTAGTAAGATAATTCTTTGAATTTTTACCTGGTTTTTCTGTTTCCATTGTCTTGCTGGGTATTGTAGTTCTCTTGCTAAGAGGTTCTGTAGTCCTTTCTGCCACTACGGGTCCCTCAGTGTGTTGGAGGGGCGTAAGCCTTGTTGGAGAAGCAGTGGAAGTCGGGTACCGGGTTGTCCTACTTTGATGCTGTGAGGCTGAAGTCAGCGGGGTCAGACTAATTCCTGGTGAGGACGTAATTGTTGTTGTAGAAGTAACAGTTGCCGTGGTAACCAGTCGGGTTGTTGTGGGTTCTGTTGATGTGACTGGTTGTAACATTGTCATGAATGTAGATTTTTCTGTATCCATAGTTTGTGCCTTCACCACTGCGTGTATCGTTACTTCCTGTGTGGTTGCTCTTTGTGTCGTCTGTGTCGTTGTTTGTGGCGTTGTTTGTGGCGTTGTTTGTGGCGTTGTCTGTGTTGTTGTCTCAGGTCTGTCGGCTGTAGTCTGACGTTGGGGCTCGATGGTTGCAGGTTGTGGAGATGTTTCTGTGATTTTGGTTGATGGAGCAGCAGTTTCCTCCACTGTAGGAGCTGAAACTAAAGAACCAAACAGACAAGGAGGAAAAAAAACACAACATGTAATCTTCTGCCTTTATTCTTTTGGGACTTTTTTGGGGTCTAAAACTGAGCATTTCATGCCGATTGAGACACGATTTTTGAGTAGCTTCAGCACATCATTGGTAATGCAGCGTTCACTCACGCACGTAGACGATCACGGTCCGATCACGGTCCGATCACGGTCCGATCACGGTCCGATCAGCTGCTCCCGATCGATCTGACATGTTTGATATTTTGGTCGTATGAATTCACACACTCGCACAGTGAAAGCAGAACCACGAGCCGATTCCCTGAGTTCAGGGAATCATTTTTTCCTGACTGTGCCTTTACAAACTTAAAGAAAACATCTGAAATCACCATGGCAACAGCGGGCATGCCTGTTTCATCTGTCTTCCCCCTCCGATCATGATTGAAAGGTCGGCACGAAATATCTTTGGCCCTCTGAATATTTGTTTTGATTTAGCTGCTAGTTAGCTTGAGTTCATCGGTGATGCAGATGGTGTTTGTGCATATGAGACATCTGAGAGACCCATCGATCTAAATATTTACGTTCTGATTTCACCTGTACCGTGTGAGCTCTAAGTTTGTTTACATCGCTTATGAAACTTGATCTCGAGTCAGGTGACTTTGGCTCGACACCAGGCGCGATAAACTTCTAAAAGTACCCTTGTGTGATATGATAACTTAATCCTTGTGTGCAGGAATCATCATTAAACACAATGAGCTAAATCTAGGGTAAAGTGAACCAGACATGCACACGGGCCTCCTGCAGACACTCACCATGTACCGTCGAATGGACTCTGCTGGTTAACATGGAGCTCATCCCAGATGGAGAGACGTGACTCAGATTCGTGGGCAGTTGGCTCCATTCTGAGGTTTTTAAATAGAAGAATTAAACGGCTCTCAAGTTTTTATCCAAAATGACAACAGATGCTTGAATTGAATGATGCTGGATTACTCACCCACGGGGAGTCTGATGGAGGAGACGTTACCTAAAAGATGAAGAAACTTTATCGAAAAGCAACAAAAGGAGCGAACACATCAGATTTAAATTCTAACAAACAGGATTAAGTTATTTTTTAAAAGCATAGTTTATTTTCACATGATTTCTTGACTTTATTCTCTGTTAAAGGTCCAATCAGTGACATGTGTAGAGAGTGAAATGATAAAGTGATCTTACTATATGATCAGACATTAAGGAAACATGCTATGTTGAAGTGCTGGCTTCTCTGACAACAATGCAGCAGCCAGTATGTCCTCCTTCTAACTTTAGATTCTGCTCCTGAATGCTCTGGATTTGTTTGGACCAGAGAAGGTAGGCACTTTTAAGGCACCCCCACACACGGCCGTTTTGGACGCCCCTCAGTTTGCCAGATATGAGAGCAGTTATCAGGTCAACAAGTGTTGCAGCGATGGAAGCGGGCAAGAGAAGTGGTTCAGATAGAAGTGATTGTACCCGACCTAAAAAGCCTCTGCATGTTTCTAATAAGCTCCACGAGCAGAAACGTGCTCAAACTAGGATCAATATTGGAGATGCTTTTGAAAAATGGAGAGAGGTTAGAACACAGAAAGGTTTACAGACCCATGCAGAGCTGGATAAACACTGAAGCTTCAGAGTCCACCACATGGTGACCTGAGTGAGAGGGGGGGGGAGACAGCTCTCTGCAATGTTAAGAATTTAGACTGCAGTACCCTTTTTAAACACTAGGGGTCAGAGTTACATATTGCTCCTTTAAGTACTACACGTGTAGATATTCATCTTTTTATCCACAACTAAGGAAGTAAGACCCAGAAAAATGTCTTCACTCAATAACTTAAAGATTTGAAGATGGTTCATAAAACATAAACGTAGAAAGCAGTCGCCGTCCTTAAACCCAGAGCTCAAAACTTCTCTGTTGTGTTTTTTCAGAGACCGTCTTAAAGACCATTCAGCACTAATCCCCTCCGTTCTCCATGTCCAAAATAAAAGTTATATGTATCTGATGTTTGATTTGCTGGTTTGACACACAAACTTCATGCCACCCCCTCACAGGCCATTGTCCCAGGTGTCTCTCCCCTCCCCTCAAAAGTTGTAGTAGCGCTGTTTGCATTTGAGAGTCGAAAGCAGTTTAATCGTGCATCAATGATGGGATGGTGAACAAACCTCTGTGTGGTCCTTCCACGATTGTCTGGTTGAAGAGTGGGATGATGGAGTCAACCTCCCACAGCTCCGGAACCTCCCTGCCTGAACAAAAAACAAAACACACACACACCGAAACAAACACACACACACACACACACACACACACACACATACACACACACATTACAATCACACAATGACTGTCTGAGCATGTCCACACTGTCTCTTTTTACACCCATATCTCTTCTAATTTTATCAGCCGGTGACATTTCGAAAGTCGAAACTTTACTGAATTCAGGGAGTTAACAGTTTTATACATTTTTATTTAATCTCTATGATCCTCCATTTATTTGTTTTCTTGCAAAGCAAAGTACACAAACGGAAAAACACCTAACTCAAAAACTGTCACTCAATTTTGTCGTATTGAGACAAAAATAAGAATTTAATTATTTAGTTAACTCCGCCCACACTTACAGTATCTCAGTTGATAATGTCTTATAAAGTCTTCATGATTAAGAGCAACGTCCAGAAACTTACCCATCTTACCGGCCATCACACAGATGTAAATACAGTCCGAGTTGTTCCTCTGGCTTACTGAGACGCACAAACACACACACACACACACACACACACACACACACACACACACACACACACACACACACACACACACACACACACACACACACACACAGAGTGGATATGTCACATTATGAGGACACAAAAGACACTTCACATTGTTCCTCTAATACTAACATGTGTCTCTAGTCTGTCTATAAGAACCCCCCAAAGATGAGAAAAGTCCATCCTCTCCATCTTTTGCCTGCTCCACTTTTCAGAAAATGTGTGCTCAAATAGGAGTTTGGAGATTTTCCCTTCATGACATCACAAAGGGCAGTAGCCCCTCCACCAGGTGGGTGACACTCCCACAGCTAGGTGTTTGTTCTGCCCCAGGGCCGGCCCGTGGCATGGGCAGTATAGGCAAATGCTAGGGGCGCCAGCCTCCATAGGGGGTGCTGCTGGCGCCCCTATGAGTGCAGCAGAAAAGTTGAAGATAAGAAGAAATGCGTTTAAATATCAATAAATATTATTTATCTAATATCATTTTCATGCTATTATTCAGTAATGATACAAAATAAGCCATGAAAATACAACTAGGCTACTTCACATATTTAAAAAGGCTCTATTTTCTTGCCTCCTGCTTGACACGGCGCATCACAACACAGCTGCTCATTACCTGCCGTTACCTGCTCGTTGTGGAGGAGGAGGGCATGTGACTTATTAGAATTGAGTGACACTGACCGTACGAATTAATATCACGTTTATAAATGACCGTGATGTAAAAAACAACAACAAAGCCCTCGGAGCCCAGGGACAAACCAGAAGAAGAGGAGGAATAATGTGAAAAAGACACAGAGGTAACGTGCTGCACAGATCAATTATTTACCTGTTGTATTTAAGATAGCTTGTTATGGATGGATGATAGTAACGTTAGTGTTTCCTAGCTCTAGTTAACATCAGTTATTTCCACTGTACTTTTATTAGGTTAAGATTATTCATGTTAAGAAAATAACCAGTGTAAGTAATACACTTCTTCTTTTGTTGTTTGAGAAACAAAACCTACTTTTATATTTATTGACATCTTTGTGTACTTAGGTAGATTTCACCCTCGTCGATTAAAATGTTTATTTTCCACCTCCTGTTGTCATTAATAGTTTTAAGCTCTTGCCTTTGGTCTAATAGCATGACTGCATTTTGTGCTAGAAGTCCACACTGAATAGATATTTAGGAATTAGGAAGGAATTATTATTTTTATTTTATTTTCTGTTTATTTATAAGAAATTTTAGAGTTATAACCATTTTATTCATGTTTGTTGATAAGTATTTTTTATTTTAAAATAAAGAAATTATGTTAAATATAAAGCTGTAAGCCAGTTTTCTCAAGTGGATGAATATTGTCTTTGGTGGTCAAACTGGCTGCAATTTAAGGGGCAACGGCTGAAATCTTGCCTAAGGCACCAAAATGGTTATGGCCGGCTCTGTTCTGCCCTCTGAGTCTGCCTTCTCACCGTAAACAATAGGACATGGAGCGAGAAAGCACCGAGTACACCCAAGTCTTTCCAGAGAGGGGGCGTGGTCAGACACCGCTCATTTACATATTTAAAGGTACAGACACAGAAACAGCCTGTTCTGAGCAGGGCTGAAATAGAGGGGTTTATAGACATGATCAAATACAGGATCAGAGTGGATTTAGAACAAGAAACTTCACACACATGTTTTGAGGAGCTCTGAGACTTATTTACACTGAAGAAGAGGAGAGTATGTGACCTTTAACCTCCACCCACCTGATAATATGGAGGCAGATTTAAAGATCTCCTGCAGGTAACTTGTTGAGTTTCCCATCACGTCCAGGAGAATGGCCGTAAAGTCTGAAGAAAAAACAAACAAAATCAAGTGGAATTCATCAAATTTGCATTAATGTTGTTGGCATTAATCCCAGCTATTCTTGTTTTATGTGCACTCATATGAAGGCTCTTCTTCTCGTCTTTTTCCAGCTACAACACTTGAATTTCCCCTCAATTAATCAATAAAGGAGGATCTTATCTTACCTGTGAGGTCGTTGGTTTCATTGGTGACACAGTAGCAGAATCTCCTCCTGAATACGTTACTCTCTAAACTTTGAATGCTGGAAACTGCAGAACACAAAACAGAGTAAGAGGGTTAGACACATGAGGAAAATATAATATATAGGCTCAAAAAGCAGCTTCTGCACGTCTTTAAATGAACATCATATCTACAAACTTTGAAGAGTTTAGAATGAAATAATAAAACTGCTTTTACAGTTTACTGAAACGGACAGTGCAATCTTTGTGTTGTCTTGGGTTATATTTCAGACGCTTCTGGTCCTTAAAGGAGCAATATGTAACTCTGACACCTAGTGTTTAAAATGGGTCTAAATTCAAAACATTGCAGAGAGCTGTCTCCCCCCCCCCTCACTCAGGTCACCATGTGGTGGACTCTGAAGCTTCAGTGTTTATCCAGCTCTGCATGGGTCTGTAAACCTTTCTGTGTTCTAACCTCTCTCCATTTTTCAAAAGCATCTCCAATATTGATCCTAGTTTGAGCACGTTTCTGCTCGTGGAGCTTATTAGAAACATGCAGAGGCTTTTTAGGTCGGGTACAATCACTTCTATCTGAACCACTTCTCTTGACCGCTTCCATCGCTGCAACACCTGTTGACCTGATAACTGCTCTCATATCTGGCAAACCGAGGGGCGTCCAAAACGGCCGTGTGGGGGGGTGTCTTAAAGCTGCCTACCTTCTCAGGTCCAAATAAATTTGTACGGGTAACAAAGTTTGTTAGAGTTAGAAGGAGGACATACTGGCTGCTGCATTGTTGTCAGAGAAGCCAGCACTTCAACATAGCATGTTTCCTTAATGTCTGATCAGATAGTAAGGTCATTGTTCATTGCTGTCGACCACTTGTTTTTTTCTCTTGACTGGGTCCTTGGGGGTCCCAGCTTTTCTTAAATAAAAAAAGGGGGGCTCAAAGGAGGTTGGGAAACGCAGCCTAACATGACTCAATCCGTAAGAGCAGCTTCACTTCCTCATTGTGGGAGACAGCGAGAAAGAGATAGAGAGGCTGCATCCTGATGTTCCTCTTTCCTTTGGTCGTAAAACATCAGTCCAGTCCAGAGGATCCTACACAGTCTAACACTATGATGTGCACTGACACATTTAAACCACTAGATGGAGCTAGTGACAAAGTGATCTGTACTACAGCAGTGGACCCAGAGATGCTGATTTCTCCTAATAATCTTCTGCCATTAACTTCAAATTAATCCCCAGAGCAAAGTGAGGCAGGTTTATCCACTGTTTTTACACTTTTATATGTTGTTAATAAAAAGCTGCAGAGGAGACCATGTTTGATATAAAGTGAATATTTACTGTTATAGACCAACAGGGTGAGCTTATGGAGAGCCAGAGAGCTGTAGGATGTCACGCTGAGGAGGGAGAAGAGCTGACGGGAGCCTGAAGACAAGACGACACACAAGAAGAAAAACACTTATTTTATGATTGATCTGCAAAAATCTGCTGAATGTTAGAATGACAGACAACTTTGGTAAAGTCTCAGAGGTTTATGTGCTTGTTGTTATCGGACACAGTAAACAGGGTAGCGGTAATCTGCCTCTCTGTCACTGTGGAAACATCTGTGGGCCGTCTCCATCCCAAATTTGAGCAAACAGGCCGAGCTGTTCTTCACAGTCTGGCATCCAGTGGAGATACACTTGCCGTACGACATAGATAGCTAGCAACAATGCAGACTGTAACTTTGGAACCTCTAGTAAATCAATGTATTTGGCCCCGCCCATAAAAATATGAAACTCAAACGCATGGAAATTGTTTTACGGGTCTGAATCCTTAATTCAGTCAAACATAGTTCTTACTCATTTCACATGTTTAGATACTTTTTTCCAAGTGTATCGCATGTTGAGAGACACATTTCAGATTTTACTTTACAGGGACTTTAAAAGTTTGGCAGCAGATGACTAGTTGGCAAGTTGCTGACAGTGACAAGCTAATAACCCTCAACAATGATCTGAGGTTTCCTGACCCGTACTTAGACCCGAGAGGACAGTTTGGTTCCACAGTCCACTCAGAGCATGCATACATTTACAAACAAACAGCAGGCTGAGTTTGTCAGAGACAAGAAACTAATCAGTACTTGACAGAGATGCAAGCGGACATGCAGGCACCTTTGTGTGGACCCTACTGCTGTCACTGTGTGATTGTGTGAAGTCGTATGACCGGAATATCAAACATGTCAGAAAATCATCGGGCCGTGATTGTCTGCATGCCTCAGTGTTCACTGCACGACCAACGACGGGCTGAAATTCAGCCTGACTTCAAAGTCAGTTGTAAATCAATTTAAAGATTGTGTATATCGGCCTGAAATCGTACGATGCATATTCGGCTTTACCCCCCAAAAATGTAAAACTATATCCAATGCATAATGAGTCCACAAAAATATTCCAAAAAGGTCTAGGACAGAACATGAAATTAGATGTTTGGCTCTTTAGTTTCAGCTCGAAAAATGCTCCATCAACCAAAATCCCAGAAACATCTCCACAACCTGCAACCATGGAGCCCCAAAGTCAGACTACAGCCGACAAACCTGAGACAATGATACAAAGAGCGACCACAAAGAAGTAACCAAGGCAGTAGTGAAGGCACAAACTAAGGATACAGAAAAATCTACATTTATGACAATGTTACAACCAATCCCATCAACCGACCCAACCATGACCTTACAAGTAACCACAGCACTTCACAGATTCCACTCACATAAACATAAAGCCTATCCTCGAAAACACAAGAAGTTAAAGTACAAAGCTTCTTCATCGGTTACAATTGGAGGGAACTGGCCCTTTAAATCTGACACTAAGCCTCCTACCTGAAGTTTGACCTCTGTCTTAAAAAAAAAGAAAAGAAGAGGAGCAGATTGATGCTGAGGTTTAATTACGACGGACATGAAAGATTCACAGCTCAGAATTGATCTCCACATGAATGATATTATGACAACGCACCTGATTGGCTCGTATTTATTAAAGTATTGACCAGGGGGGTGAGGTCGATGGCAGCCGGGTCGATGTGCTCTGCAGGGATTTCTGGGAAATAAAAGCAGACAGTAATGTCAATGGCAAGTTATTCTGGTTTTTAATATCTATTATGGAATTGGCAGCATCAGCAGAAAGTGGACGTTCGACTGTAAAACGAACTAAAATGACATGAAAGTAAGAATTACCCCGAGGAATAAGACCCGAGGGGGGGATATGTTTGAATGACATCAGGTCAGAGAGACAAACAGTAAGCCTCTCTTATTGAACTGATGCTGCCTTTTATGAAATATATTTTATATATTCAACTCTGATATGTTGGAGGACATTATGTAAACATCATGAAAATGATTGTTATCATGTTAGATCTGGAGGCTGCTTCCTTTTCAGTCACTTTTCTCTGCAGCTGCTGGGTTTAAAATGTTAACATTTGGTGGACAACACGACCCCACCATTATGGGACACGTTAACACTTTTTCATACTTTCTTTAAATGTGAATAAGAAGGTTTAATGCAAGATCTGTCATCCTCAATAACTTGAGTTGGTGAATTTGTGCCTATACAAATAAAGATCGATTGATTGATACTAATAAAAAGAATGTCCAATGTCCTTGTGGGGAGGGAGTAGGTGGGCTGCGCTCTGGATGTAGGGGGTTTTGCATTGGACTTATCACATCTTTCATTCTGTTAGGTTGCATTAATTGAGTATTCAACTCCAAAAACAAACGTTAAAAATTGAGCTTAGCTGGGAATTGGCTCAAGTTAGCTCACAAAATAGTCCATTCTTTGTTGTCTGAAGAAAGAAATTCTGTGTACAAATGTTTAAATGGCTCTGTTTTCTCTCATCTGACACCAGGGGGCTCTAAATTAAATTGATTATTCTGTCATTAAAGGTCACATATTCTCCTCCTTTTCAAATTTTAAGTCTCAGAGCTCCCCAAAAAAAGTCTATAGGCATGATGTAATGAGGATTACCTGTGGAGTTCAGAAGGTAGTCCAGGTCTCTTTTGTGCCTCTCCTCGTGCTGCCTGTCTCTTAATTCTGTGAAATAAAAAAATAACAATGCAAGAATATAAGAAAAATAAAATCATATTCTTGATCGCAAACTAGAAAAATGTGTTCAGAGTCAAGAGAGTATGAGAAAAAGATTCATCTGTTGCACACCGAAGTTAGCCATGGAGTGCCACAAGGTTCAGTGCTTGGACCATTTCTCTTTACATTATATATGCTCCGTCTGCGTCATATTATACATTTTCATTGCTATGCAGATGATACTCAGCTATACGTAAAAATGAAGCATGATCACACCAATCAGTTATGTAAACTAGAATCGTGCCTTCAGGACGTTAGGACCTGGATGACCAGAAATAACAAAGAGTAAGGTCGTTTACCTGCTCTTTTGAAAAGTGTCTCAAGATTCTACAATTCATTTAGCAGACGCTTTTCTCCAAAGCGACGTACATCAGAGAGTAAGTACAACACAAGCAAGGATAAAGAGAGGAGGAAACAATATCAGCTTTAAGTCTGATCGGACACAGAGGTGCTGACAGGAAGTGACCAGAGGCAGAACAGCACATCGACAGCTTTTCTTGAGGGTTTTAATCAGTATCAAAACCTTCCTAAATTTCGTCATAATCAAACAAAACCATCATCATCATTATGTGAGGGACATGTGTGAACAAGCAAGTCAGGAAACACAATAAAGAACTAAGAACTGATGCAGGCCTACCTTTGCAGAAGAGGATGAGGAGTAAAATGGAAGAAACACAGATTATGAAACAGAGACGTGGACGTGGTGTCGCTCTTAGTAAGCCTGCCATAGTCCTGCTGAAGCACTGCTGTAAAAAAAATACATTAGGATAGTCAAAGGATTACAACTTGTAGTTGCGATTAATCGCTAAATTTCAATAGTTAATCACCATTAATCACATTTTTAATCGCATGTTTGAAATTTCATTATTTTGCATTTAAAATAAAGAATTGTTAGGCTTTTATTTTGTATTTTTATTCTGTCATAACTGATAATACTTTACTGGCTGTTTGAATTCAACCGTGCTTTTATTTTGAAATACAGTAAGGCCATTCTGGTAGAGTGAAGGTTAGGACATGAAGTTTAGCACAGAAACAGGAAGTGGTTAGGGATCCCAAACTGGGGTCAAACAGCTCAAAGGAACGGTAACAAAGGTCAATGTGTGATGTCATATGGTGGAAATTACACTTCAAAACTCCTAAAAAAATTATATTTCCAGGAGGAGCTGCATGGTTGAACAGTTGAACTTTTCACCCTGGCTTCACTCCCGGAGTTTCTCCTGCCAAACCCCGAGTCCGGGCTGATGTGAGCAGGCTGACAGGGATAGTTCCCCCCCGCTGTGAGGTGCATGTGTGAAAAGCCAGGTCAGGAGAATATCCGGACTGCAGACTGCTTCTGAAATTCTAGATATTCTCAGGACTGCAGACAGTATGGGAAAGAGACTGTGGTCCTCCTGGTGGGCGGCCAGGTTCAAATGCAACCTGTGGCTCCTTTCCCGCATGTCTCTCTCTGATTTCTGACTCTATCCACTTCCAAGGGGGGAATGAAAAACCCCAAAAATAAAGCTACTCTTTACACTAAAGGCTCAACGAGGGACTAGAGTCGGACATGAAATAATCAAGTGTCATCTTATAAATATTTTGGTGTAATGATTGACCATGAAAGATCACATCATCATCTGTAAAAAGACAAATCAAATAATTAAGTCCTTCCACCGACTGAGATCTTTCTGGGCGAGTCGACAAATTCTGGTTTTGTTCCATCCAATGCAGAGACTCTATGAATCATGCTACAATAAAAGCACGTTAAGGCTGGATAACAGCATGGCCTCTGATCCTGACCACGCTCTGAACACAGAATATGAACTATGACCATCACACCAGAGATACAGGGTGCCTCATAAGGTCAGACTGAAATACTCAAATTGAATGCGGAGCTGAATCTCCGATCTAAGCAAGCTGAAGACCTCTGAATGTTTGAATGTTGTCTCAAATGTTTGTTTCTTTGTATCTTGTCTTCAACATCATCAGCAGCTATAAACTCTCTCTCTCTCCCTCTCTCTCTCTCTCTCTCTCTCTCTCTCCTCCTCTCTCTCTCTCCCTCTATCTCCTTCTCTCTCTCTCTGTATCTCCCTCTCTCTCTCTGTATCTCCCTCGCTCTCTCTCTCTCTCTCTGTATCTCCCTCTCTCTCTCTCTCTCTCTCTCTGTATCTCTCTCTCTCTCTCTCTCTCTCTCTGTATCTCCCTCTCTCTCTCTCTCTCTCTCTGTCTCTCTCTCTCTCTCCTCCTTTATTAAATAGAAGTACATTCAATTAGGGCTGGGAAATTAATCGAAAATTAATGAAGGCGACATTCAAAACCTCTAACTCATGCAATCTTTCCAATGTTGATTATTTTGATTATTTCCAGGGCAGAGTCACTTTGATGACACGTCCAATCAGCCACATGGAAGCAACGTCATTTGTACACATTTTGTCTTTAGGGAAGACGACATCGAACAAAAAGAAGTGAAATGTAAATACTGCAGAAAAACTGTTTGCAATAAAAAGGCAAGATATTTATTTTATATATAAAATAAAAATATATATATTTATAAATATAAATATATTTTCTACTGTTTTAGAGAAGTTACATTTGTTTTATTTTCTAGCGATGCTTTGAGTTCAGTTCCAAATATTCAATAAATAACCACAAAATAGTTAATCAGATATGACACTCCGTCATTAGAAAACATATCCCAGCTTTACTAGTGGAGCATATTTACAGAAGACTGAGATGAGGGCAAAAAGCAAAAACTAAATAATTGTTCATTAATCGTAATCGAGGTCAAATGTTCAATTAATCGTGATTTGAGGTAATAACGCTCAGCCCTACATTCAATTCTAAATTAATGTTAAAGTCACTTGATGCCGGTTCAGAAAGAAAAAGATTTCATCCTTTAAAAATCAAAATAATGAGATCATAAAGTCATCCAGTGAAATGTCGACGTATACAAATTATGAAACATATCCATTATGGTGCAGTTTTCTCTCTTCAAGACGTCTGTTTGAATATTTAATCATCTGCAGTTTAAACTTTTAAATTGTTTTGTGCATTCATAGAAAATAATTGATGATTTGGATGATTAGTCTGTAAAAAACCTTGACTTGTTTCAAAGGCTGTGAGCCTAAACAGTCAAACTTGACGTTTTTTAAACCTGTAATTTCACGATCAGTTGAGCTAAAACGATTTAAAGAGTCACATCTGAATTTAAATCTTGCTTTCCTTTAAACATTTTGATGAAATGCTTGGATGATAAATCTTCTAACCTGCTGACAGGACTCAAACATTCAGCCTACCTGCTCCGTGAATCCTCCTGAACACTGTGATGATCCCTTGGCAGCATCAAACGTGGCTCATGGTGTCACACACACCTCCAGTCAGATAATCTCTGCCTGCTCTCCCTCCTCTCTCGTCTCTCTCAGGTGGGCAGCTGACTGAGCTCTGCACACAAAAAAAAACAACAAAGCAGGTAGTCTGGCTGCAGGCCGGGCGCTGATCCCTGACCGGCTCCACTGCAAAAAGTGTCAAGTTGTAGCTCACACATTTAACATATAGGAAACACCTCTCCTCTACGACTCTGCAGCCTTCTGTGATTGGTTTAATGGTTTGGACCACTTTCATACAGATTGTCTGATCCAGGCCACATTTCAAAAGTGATGGACACAGAAATCGGATCTCAACAAAAATCCATATTGAGCATTAAAGCAGCAGTCTAAAAGATATGTAGTGAGTGAGATGATAAAGGTATCTTACTATCTGATCATTAAGGAAACATGCTATGTTGAAGTGCTGGCTTCTCTGGCAACAAAGCAGCAGCCAGTATGTCCTCCTTCTAACTTTAGATTCTGCTCCTGAATGCTCTGGATTTGTTTGGACCAGAGAAGGTAGGTGGTTTAAAGGCGACCCCCCCACATGGCCGTTTTGGGCGCCCCTCGGTTTGTCAGATATGAGAGCAGTTATCAGGTCAACAGGTGTTGCAGCGATGGAAGCGGGCAAGAGAAGTGGTTCAGATAGAAGTGATTGTAGTGACCTGAGTGAGCATCCACTCTAGAGAGGGGGGGGGGGAGGGGGGGGACAGCTCTCTACAATGTTTAGAATTTAGACTGCAGTACCCTTTTTAAACACTAGGTGTCAGAGTTACATACTGCTCCTTTAAGGCTTGCAGTGTGAACTCAGCATTAGAGGCAGGAGAAAGCGTTAAAGTGCTGATTTTGTCAAATAAATATGAAGATATAAAAGAGCCGCGACTCTACTCCGGGTTCCTGTGGATGTCTGAGCTGCTCACTCTCTCTACAGCTGAGCCGAGCCCTTCAGAGGAAGCTCATTTCAGCCGCTTGTATCCACAATCTCATTATTTCAGTCACTATCCAATACTCGTGACCACTGGGGAGGTTTGAAATGAAGATATATCAACCTGTTAATCGAAAGCTTTGCCTTCAGGCTCAGCTCAGAGAGGGACCATACAAGTGTGTCTTCTTTTAAAAGCAGACTTGCACAAGCTTTTGGCTAAATCACAATAATTGGAGTTTATATTTAGGAAATGTTATTTCTATTTATTGCTGTTTCATTTTATGAATGTTGTCTACTTTTATTTTATTTTTAAGCACATTGAGTTCATGCTTGTCATATGAAATGTGCTATATAAATACATTTTACTTGACTTGCACATGGGGCGAGTGAACCAACCGCTAGGCCACCACCGCCCCATTAGACTTTATTACGACTCAGTTTAGACGCAGGTCACCGATTGAGCAAAGCTTTTAAAATGGGGAAACATCTTAAAGTCAAAATACAGGGGGGGAAGAACTGGGCTGGACATTTTTTGCAGTGTAGGTGAACTGACGTAATAAGCTGCTCAAGCGACATCCGAGCCGCGGGGATGATCGGTGAATAAGAGGGATGAATGCCGGTCTTTAATGATGGGGGATTGGTGGGCACTTTGGTCGTCATGGCCTTCACATTCAGACACATTCAGACACACAGCAATAACTGGCTGAGGAGGGAACAGAGCAGCTGAGGAGCTGGGAACAGCTGCCCGTTGGGAAGTCACGCTGAGTTTATTCCAATAGTTTTCCCCAGAAATTAAAATCAGTGGAAAAAAGAGGGAAGTAGTTATTGGTTGCACTAACCCTGCAGGACTTCAGTCTCACATTATCTACACCGTCAGCCCTACGTCAGTGTAATCAGTACAAACTTGTGTGTTTGTTTGGGTCTGCATCGCTCTGCAATACTCCGCCTACACATGTTAATTGGCGGTGCGATTTCTATGCTAGTTATATTGCTATATTGTTATATTCAAGTATTGCTTGTTTTTGCACAGGAAACTATGGTGACCGAATGTAAAATGTTAGATCTTGAGATGATAAATACTGAGCAGCTGTTGATTTTAGTGTTATTAATGCAAAGTGGAAAAGAGAGGAGACATTGGAGGAGATAAATGTACGGCATTGAAATCGAATTAAGGAATATTTAACTGGGTAGCGTTGTTAGCTCAGGCTATTAGTTAGCCTACGTTAAACACACAGAGGTTCATGATACAAAGGACAAATATTTATCTTGACATCATAGTTAGACTCGGTATCCTGATGTTTTACATGAGGTGCAAGCCATTAGAGGAAAATGTAGACACAATGTTTCACAGGGCTTGCACTTGGAGTATTTTCGACTTCTTCGTAGGTACTGGGCTACACGTACTTTGGAGTAGATTTGAGAGTTAAAGGTCACATATTCTGTAAAATCCACTTCTTCATGTTCCTCTAACTCTAACATGTGTCTCTAGTCCATCTACAAACCCCCCAATGATGAGAAAAGTCCATCCTCTCTGTCTTCTGCCTGCTCCACTTTTCAGAAAATGTGTGCTCAAACAGGCCGTTTGGAGATTTTCCCTTCATGACATCACAAAGGGCAGTAGCCCCTCCCCCAGGTGGGTGACACTCCCACAGCTAGGTGTTTGTTCTGCCCTCTGAGTCTGCCTTCTCACCGTAAACAATAGGACATGGAGCGAGAAAGCCTGAGTACACACAAGCCCTTCCAGAGAGGGGACGTGGTCAGACACAGCTCATTTACATATTTAAAGGTACAGACACAGAAACAGCCTGTTCTGAGCAGGGCTGAAATAGAGAGGTTTATAGACATGATCAAATACAGGATCAGAGTGGATTTAGAACAAGACACTTCACACACATGTTTTGAGGAGCTCTGAGACTTATTTACACTGAAGAAGAGGAGGAGGATATGATGGGTTGATACAAATGACGGTTGTTTAAAAACCTCCTTAACTGACCCCCTGAGGGAACTTGAATGTAAGATTGACGTGTGATTTGATTAAAGGAAGAGGCGGGACGTCAAATGCAAATCCTCAAGACTCTGGCTCCAGATGTGTTATGCTCAGCGCCCCTCTTCGAGATATTCTGGTTCACTTTAGTACAACAGGAGGGGGAGGATAGACGTCAACCATCTTTGTAGTAAATAGTTGGAAGATTTAAAGTTGATGGTAAACATCCTGTGAAAATATACCTTTACAAAAATGACCTTTACAGACTGTCCACACGTGAAAGTTTCAATTCAATACTTTATTAATAACTGGTGCAATTGAAAAGACAAAAAAATAAAAAATCAAGTAAGAATACATTTGCATATTATATCATCAAAACATAATATTCAAAGTGGTCGAATACAGAATAGAAATGGCAAGTTGTTGTTTTTTTTTTCAAACTGGAATGAGAAACATGATGCACAGCTCTGAAGGCCACTAGTGTAAAGATGTCCAAAACGTCCCTTAAATGAATCTTCAGAACATCAAAACTGTTTCGGAACCAAAAAAGCTGCTGTCAATATCCTCGCACAAAGCTGTTAGCTGTACTCCATCTCCATACATTTATAAAGAAACATTATTTTCTATTTAAAGGAGCGATGTGTACTTCCCCTGTGACAGAGGTGCAATGATAGGATGAACTGATCCCTCCTCTTTGCCGGCTTTGGAGGTCGTTAACAGAGACGTTCAAGAAGAGAAAAATGATTTTGTTTGAAAATAGTTTTTCAAATAGGATTTTAAGACCTGTGGAAACACTTGTAAACACACCTGGACGCTAGCTTTTTCAAGTTAGCTTACCAGTAAGTTGTTTAGTTCAAGATGGGCTTTGTGCCAACGATATTGTAAAAATAAAATGTCTTTATAGAAGAATTTGATCAGTTTCATTCAGATTTAACTCTGCATTGAGAGATCAGTCTAGGATGAGTTTAGCCTAGCTTAGCACAAAAATTGGAAACTAAGGGAAACTGTTAGCCTGCTTCTTCCAAAAAAAAGGAGGGAAGTAGCATCCAATAGGAATGTGCTTTTCTGTTGTGTGATTTATTTCTTTATAAATGCAACTCTCTCTACGACCAACAGTTTTGTGCAGCATCCTGACAGCCATAGCAAGAAAAGCATGACCAAATAAATAAAGAATAAATAAACAACACTTACGTCCAAAAGAACTGTACTGTTAAAGGCCAAGGCACAAATAATTTGTAGCAATTCAAATGTCCTTAAAATTACAGGTTACGTAGAATGTGTCTGTGCATTGCTTGGTATGCGGTTACAGAGTACAACCATCATTAACAGAATAATCACAGCAAGCAGTATTGCCCTCTCGTTTACACGGGTGCCGTAAAGTGCTCCTTTGTTCATACAGAATCGATGCCTAGACAAACGAGTTTACTCACAGGAGAGGTGGATAAAAAGAACGACTGACACACATCTTCAGTGTACAAACATGTAAGAGGTTGGAGATGTTGGAAATGCTTGGTTTGAGTCCAAGCTTCATAAAAGGGCCAGATTGACACACACAAAAAAAAAATCTGATGAAACCTACTGAAAGAAAAACACATTTGCATTTGAACGTGTACTCTGTGAAGAAGACTTATTCATTTGGCGTGTTTTTGACCATTGTTTGCCTCTCTGGTGTCGTTTTCACTTTCAGACGAGAACTGCCTGATGAATAAAAGTAAATGTCGTGTTGAAAGTTAAACCAGTGATCCGTTTATCAAGACTGAGTCACCACTGCAACAACTTCTGCTGATAGGAGAGCTTTGGAATCAACAACATTTATTAGTTTTGCTCCACATCAAATAGCAAGTCCTCTGAAGAGAATTAGGGCTACTGAAGGGGGGGGTTGGGTCGTCAGGGTCCTGATTTAATCTCAGAATCTTGAGAGGCCTGTCAGCGCTTTTTGTCGTCACACACGAGTTCCTTTGCGTTCCAGTTACAAGTTGGCAACCAGATGGACAAGCAACATGAACTCCTCCGGGAGTAGCTTTGTTTTTTTAGCCAATACCGGGCGATAACGATACACTACGTGATGGTTTGTGTGCCAAAGTAAGGTGACAACATGTCCACGGATAGAACTTGCTCGATACTATCGATGTGATTGATTTAATTACACAAAAAGAGAATTCAGTCGCTAGCTGTGTTGCAGCCATGTTGGATTTTACCTCACGCTACTGAAGATGCTCCGAGTTTCAAAGCGGGAATTCCGACTTCGGGGGGGTGGGGGTGTTCCTGATGACGTATGAGATTGGCAACTCAGAAATTCAGACTTCTGAGCTTAAATTGAACGCACCAAGACTAAAACTCCTCCGCCATTTTTGTTGCTAACGCTGTCCCTTTTTGATTTTGACTTTTATTTATTAATTCAGATGCCCTAATCCTCTTCCGTACGAGTCATCATGTAAGAGTACCAAAGATGTTAAGCAAGCTGCCTGATTCATACGTTGTGTCAAATAAATGGGCTCATACACCAACATTAAAATCGAAGCTCAATGTTGTTGAGTTTCATAGAACCTATGAAAATGTGATTTAGGGGCTTTTTGGAGCACTCCAACCAAATCAGGGAGTGTACGGTGTAATTCAGGTACATGAAACAAATGTTTAAAAATACTTGCTGTGACTGGACAAGAACAAATCATCAAACACAGAGAAGACACAAAATTGTCGACGACACCCATGTCGATGCAGGAAATAACTGAATTGATCTTCATAGTTTGCAGATCAAATCAAATTAGAACTGTAGAATGGCATTTTCCAATATTATAATGTTAAATCAAAAATCTCAAAACTCCAGTGCATGGATGATTAAAGCAAATTATTTCTAAAAACCCCCCCACAACATTTCAACAAGGAGGCCACAGATAACACAATGAAAAATAAAGCATGAAGCAGATTGTCAAATGAATAGTTAAAGGGTTCTTTCAAATAAACAAGACTACATTCTTTAGCTCTGATGAGCTACCGACGTTTGAAAGGGGTCAAAGTGTCAGTTTGATTTTTACAGGTCAACCTGTTGTATCTGTGGGATCTCGGTGGGGTCTCACAGCAGTCTGTGACGAACATGGACCCAGTTTTCTCTTTTTTTATTGTCAGTCAGCAAGAATTATGATTTGATCGTTTTCTTACGATTGGAAGATTCAGTCCTGCCTTTCAACACAAAAGTCGCACTAAGCGCCAGGAAATTTAGCAAGAGACGGCAACATAGGAAACCCAAGAACCAGTCCCATGAGAGGAAAAAGTTCCTTACACGGCTGTGTTTACTTCTTGATTCTGATTGGCCAGTTAGCATAGCAACAGTCTGCTATCCTTCAACAGATGGCAGTTGTTAAGAGGAACAAACCACCACTGCAGCGAGTTGAAAGTTGGACTCGGAAATTTGAAAGAATCTGGTGCCCGACTTGTCAACAACATGGCGGGAAATGGATGTTTTGTCCTCGTTGTCACTGGAATCCTTGAAACAGCTATAAGTTTGATAGTATTCCTATCATTCAGCCGAGTAATAATAATGTAGGATAATGTATTGATAGCCAGTTGTTAAAGCAGGGGAACGTCTTCATGAATCAACCTCTAAAAGGAACCCCATATGTTTGTGCTGACTGACAAATAAAAGGGAAAACTGTGAGCATAAACTTGGTTCTTGTTGACTGTTTATTGAAGAGTCTAATATCTAGTCTCCCAAACCACACAGAATGTTTTTTCTTCACCAAACCCATGTTTTTCGAAATTTTAACTGGAATCAGAATGACTGCCAGTTTCCACAGGATCCGTGTTTGCTGCGCTATGTCAACACCACCTGGCACCTGATGGCGTCCTCTCTAGTCAAGGTGCCATCAGCGCCACTCTGCTCCAAATACACCCCATAATGAACCCGCTGCCAGCACGTGCCAAGCTGAACAGAGCAGATCGACCTGAACAGGAAGTAAGACAAGACCGCTCAAGAAGCATCCGGTTAATTTCAAAATAAAACGACATAAACAGACCCCATCGCTGTTTTCCATCGCTTCATCAACATTACCCCAAAACAGGCACCAAATGAACAGGTGATCTACCTATAAGAGACGATCTTGTAGTTCTGCTGGGATCTTGTGAACCCAGGAGTCCAGCTGCTCATGACTGCACTTACACTTCTGAAACGGGAAAACATAGGACGTGCGGTGTTGGTACGCTGCGCACACAGATCCTGTGGAAACCGCCAGTTACACAAGAAGAAGTAATGCTAGCTCTCCATTTGAAATGCTGCAGCAATTGGGAATGCTTCAACAAGTCAACAGGGCTGTTCTTGAAGACTATTTTGACCCAAAATTAGAAAAAAATATGGTACAAATGTGGTGGTTTAAGTTGTGGAAGTGTTTCCTTGATTTAAAACATTGGTTGTGAAGTCATATCTAAAGAGTAGAATACTTTATTGTCAATTTTAGTGCACCATCTCTCAGTAGGAGGTTAAAATAAACAAACAACAGAGAACAACAATGAAGATTGTGCGTAAATACAACAGATGTAAAAATATGAAAACGCTGGCAGAATGTCTTAAGAGAATAAAGCTAATAAAAATGGCAACATCAAATCTTGTTAAAATTAAGTTGCAATGGTGTCTTCATTGTGTTGTTTTTGTTAGTCGATGTTTCTAAATAGTTTCAGAAATCAATGTCAGAAATCATCAGCTACATTTACTAGCATTACTTTCCCCTCAGTGTTTCTTCATTTCTTGGAAGACCATTTTTAAACAAATTACAAAATCATTGAAATGTCAGTTTATGACATGTAACAGTAATTTGCCTTTTGTACTTTCTGCTGAATGGTTATTCCCAATGATATTTTTTAAACTGATAGTTTTGGAGTTCATTTTGAAAAGAAGCCGTGTTACTGTAATCTGTGGAGTGTTTTTCGTTAAACGTAAATTGTGCAAGGCGTTTAAAACAGAAACGTCAATGTTCCACATATAAAGAAATGAAGAAGTGAAACAAAAAAATAATCCCAAATGTTTCTGTGCAGCTGTCATCATGAGGAGTTTAAGGCCTAGTCCACACGTAGGAGGGTATTTTTGAAAACGTAGCTATTTATGTGCGTTTCGGCCTTTCGCACACAAACGGCATTTTAGGTAAATGAAAACTCACCTTTTGTAAAACTCCTTTCAGGGTGAAGATGTTAAACTCTGTTTAAGGTGTTTCTGTGCAGACGGGGAAAAGAGAGTTTTGTTCTTGTAACACCACGCTGTGCGCCGGTTTCTCCTCTGTGTGACATCATCGCGCGACGCTGTCTCTTTTGTTTACATGAGATTAGTGCGATTGCAGACGTAACCAAACTAGCGCTTATGCTAACGTTGCTAACTGGACTTTTTACATACTCACACATTCATACACAGTTACTCTCCCACTATGTTGATGAGCAGAGACGCCTGATTGGACTACAGAGGTCACTGCCGCTTTATACAACAATCAACAAGCAACCGACAGCGTTGGCCGATTTTGGATGAGACCCGGTGGGACTTTGGGTAGGTTTGACAACTTTGAAAATGAAATGGTCATTGCAGAATATTGCGTTTTTGCTTTTTAATGCAGACGAAGATGTTTTTTAAACACAGTATGGGTAGACCAGATTGTTTTGGGTTTTTTTAAACAGAGGAAAACTTACATTTAAAAAAATACCCACCTACGTGTGGACTAGGCCTACATGGTGTAAATGAGCCAAAAGCTTCATAAAGCCACAAAATCTGCATTTTACAAAAGCAAGTTTGTACCGTGTCATAGTTTAAGAACAAATACAAATCAGTAAAGAAGGAAACAGAGCTCACATTCATAAATGCTGTGTAGTGTGTATGGTGACATGAAGTGGCACTGAAACACTAAATAAAGAATGACGATGTGGAGTCATTCTTGCTTCAGAGGCACAACGAATGAATGTTCACAGGGATATATTATCTTGCTATGGTTTTAATATCTATACGGAGACTATTTCTGTCTGCATTGCAATATAATTTATCAGTAGAATATATAATTTCATTGTTTTTTAATAGCAGAAGATAAGAAATACTAATCGTAATACAATAAGTTAAGTAGATTATAATTATTGATGGGTTCACCTTGTTCATGTCAGACTGCAGCTGCGTCCACACCAGGTTTCAATCTAAGATGCACACGAGTTGAACTGTTGTTTTTATACCCCTCAGGGCAAGCAGCCCCCCAAAATGCAGTTCCTTGAGTGTCCACTTGAGGCTGGCTGCAAAGGCACCAAGTCCAACACACACCCCTTATTTAGATGCCTAGTGTTACAGCAGAAATACAAATCTGTAAAAATCTGTTCTGATTTGATGAAAGGTAAGAGTTATTGATAATTAGGGGAGTGGCTGATCTGACTGACAGGCAGGCTCATTAGCTGTTAGCCAGAAGCTCCACCTGTTAGCCTGTTGTTAGGTTGACTGAAAGTTTGTTTGACACAGCACTTCCAATATGGCAACCACCTTCAAGAAGTTCGCTTGAGAACCCAAATTGTTATCAAATGTGCCTTTCGAAAGCTGCTATCCCATTGTGAGGGCTCCTGAAAGTGGGTGGGGCTTACATAAGCATCCTACTTTTCCTAACATATCCTGAGATTTCTTGCACGCCTTGCAATTCAAACGACTTGGTCGACTTTGATACAGTTAATTGTGAAGGGGCAGGTGAGACTTATTTGCAAAATAATAGGTTACGTTATAGGACATTAGTAATGAGAGCTGGTTCTGGTAAAGCTGTTGAGGTTGCTAGGCGACCGGAGCGGTGCTAGGAAACGAACAGGTAAGGGCGGGAACGAGCAACAGTATACATTTTGAATTACGAAAGGTAACTTGAGACTTTGAATCATTTATAAAATAAAAGGGGAAGTTAGTCAGTGATGTTAGCTAGTTCTGGTTCAGCTGTTGTGGTTGCTAGGCGACAGGACTGGTACTAAGACAACAAAGTCTGGGTCTTTCAATGGATGTTCCCCCGGATATCAGATATGGCGCTAGCTTCTAGCTAAATTTGTTTGGTTTTAAATGGGGGCAAAAAACAGCGATAAGTTGTCATGGTGACAGAAATGAAAAGAACATTGGTGTAACATGTAACCCAACAAACAAGTTACTGTGAAGCCTGGTGTGGAAGCCCACCTCCTAAAACCTGCCTTACTCCCTCTCTGAAGGTGTGTTGACATGCTATAAGTGTTTAAAAACTCGTGTGTAGATACAGTTTGTTGTCAAATAGTACATTCAGTATCTGTGTTGTCCTAAATCTAAAGTAGTAAATGCTCTTTAGGCCTTTTAGTGATCTTCCGTAAAGCTCCTTTTGATGCGATAAATAGTTCTCGTTGAAAATACGTTTGAATGTCTACCTTGAATTCCATTATGGGTATTTCTTCATGTCCATCGGCCTCTCCAGTGTGTGCTGTTGTTGCTTACAGTGTGTGTTTGTCATCATACTTGAACATTCAAGTTGCAGTGCAATTGTAACCTGTACAGTAGTTTGGATTTTGTGAGAAGTAAATCAAATTGAAAAGGCAGAGCTGATGATACATTTTAAAGGGTATTACGATTGAAGGATCCTGTTAACAGATAGTCGATGAAAGGGCTTAATTTAAGTAAACTTTACGCCCCTATTGGTGCAGGCTCTTGTGCTACGTTAAAAACACATTTTGTCAATGAGTCAATGTTTCTGGAAAACTTCAGAGTGCTATCTTAATATTGCATTGAAGGCAACAGTCTGAGGCTACAGTCACACTAACATGTTTTCATTTCGTAGCATTCATTTTTTTTGCAAGATTAACACAAAGCTACCACAGTACCCTAGAGCAGTGGTTCCCTACGACCCCCAACATAAGGTGCTAGAGACTGGGGCCTAAACACTGTAGTAATATTTTAGTAATTTATTGTAGAAAAACACGAGAAGCAGAACAAATAATCTCTTATATTTTCACAATAATGGGCAAAATATGCTTTTTAGGATTGAATCTCATGACCCCCCTCTCAGTGTCTCGCAACCCCCCAGGGGGTACCAACCCTCACTTTGGGAACCACTGCCCTAGGGTATTCGGGCCCCTTAAAAACATAGTTTGTTTGATGCTGCCTACACGGTTTATCCTTTCAAATGTCCAGGTTTGCGTCCGGAGGCAGACAACCACATTTATTTAGTTATTATCAGATTTTCTGTCATGCCTACATTATCCTGTGACTCGAGTTTTTGGAAAACGTAAGAATATTTCTTAGTAACTATTTTAAAATGAAAATATAGTTGTGTGGATGTAGTCTCAGACGAGTGATTTACTGGGTAAATGTTCTTTGAAATGAATTCTTGTCGATTCATCAGAGCTATGATAGTGTGGCCTGGTGTTGGCATTCCTGCCTTCAAATCTGAGTGACATACTCCCTAACTTTATTTAAATTTCAGATCACTGAAAGAAGTATAAAATTTAAACTTTCGTATTCTGCAGGTAAAGAAATAGTTTGGATGGCTCCTTTTATTTTAAAATATATCTCTGGTAAACTCAATTTCAGTGCAAATAGTGCAAAATCTTACTTGAGAATGTTGCTTATAATGTTGTGAAGCATCTTTAAAAATGATTTCTTTAGAGACTTAAAGAGGGGGCCAAATTCTGGACGTTATTGTGAGAAAACATCAGATCTCTGAAAACGATTTGTAAGAATAGGTAGACTTTTAGAAGCTTAATGTGAAGGCAATATAAGACTACATGTTTACGCCTCATTTCCACTTACGTATGGGACTAGTATCTAGACAGATGGATGATGCCTCCTGGTGTCCAAAAAGAGGAAGTGCATTTCTTTACAGATGGTAGAAACACGAAACTACCTGAAGCTGTGGACAAGAGGCTAATATTCCTGTTTTGCGCCATCCAACCATGCTTTTCGAGAATATTGAACTGAGCAGAATAATATATTAACAAAATAACATTACTCAGGTTCACATTGTGTTAAAACTAGATTAACAATTTATTGTTAATCATACAAACTTATGGACATTTACCATTGCCAACTGAATCTAAGGAAATAGCCTTTTAGCTAGTTAGTGCCATACGGTCTCTGAAATCTGGCTCAAAAGTTGAAAAAAATTAACGTACTTCCGGGACCAAATATTACGAAGGGGATCGGATATCCCGAAGAGTCCCATTGGAATGCATGGACTCCCGGTTGATTCACATCTGTATACTGTACATACGTAAGTGGTAACAAGGCGCTAACCTTTAAAGTAGAAGTTAAAAATGTTGTTTTAAGATGTTTCTCTTGTCATTGGCTTTTGTTTCTAAGAACCTCTTGACATTGGATAGTAGTTTTTCTCTTCATTGATCGCTGCAGTAATGGTGGTCAACAAGGTAAACCAGTGGTCCATATTAAAATGCTGATTTTTTGGGGTTGTTTGATTCTAATAAAGTATGTGAACAAAATAGTTATACTGTTAGGTGGTTTTGTAGGAATTCAGCTTTAATGCTTTGATTATGAGTCCTTGTATCGTCTGATAGTATTTAAGCGGTGAAATCAGTACAGGTGGTTTATATCCCTGAATTCATGTGCCAACAAAGCAGCAGAGATTTAGTGTTTCTGTAAAATCTGTGATTTTTCTTTTTTTTGACTGTAGAATTTGCAGCACAGAGTGGTGACATACAACTCAAAGCACAGTGGTGTGAAAACAAAGTGAAGAGATCAAAAGTCCTGGCTTCTTGGCAGAACTGATCCTCAAAGGATTCACAGCAAACTATGTCAGGAAAGCAGAAATGGTGAAACACGACTGCCACCAACTAAACCAGTGTTTTGTTACCCAACTTCCAATTTTCTCTCTCACAATCACAATCTCGCACGCACACACAGAAACACACTCACCATGTGACAAACAAAACAACGAGACAGGAGACTTTTGGTTTCCAGTATCACCCTCCAAACCTCGCTCTAGAATGGTGCATTATCATGCAAACCATGCAAAAAACAATGACAATGTATTCATATAAAAAAATAAGTGTTACAAAATGGCATAGCAAGTATATGTATCCATTCAATCGCTTTTTCTGTTTCCTGATATCCTGAACTTTGCAGTGTCTACACTAGAAGTCGCATGCGTTACATGCAGTGCGGTTGGCTTTGCAGCAATAAAGCTTTTGGGTGTATATAGTATGTATAATAATGTTCCTTTTACGTTTTGCTAAATTTTTGCGAAGAGTGCGCTGTACAGAGTTTTACTTTACAAACTGTCTGTTTCTGGGCAGTCACAATGCCATGGCTCTCTGTCTGAACAGCGGTCGGTTGATGAGATCAGCGGTTGCCTCTGAAGCTCAGTGACCTCTTCACAACCTTGCAGCATCATGGTGGACTACAGCAGACCCACCTTTCCTCCTTGTGGTTTGGTCCAGAGGTGTGGTTTTGACCCAAGCTGATTTGGGTTTAGAGGCATGGGTTGAACATAAGGTCATATCGAAGAGTTGTGGATTTCTATGCGGTCACCCAATCACCTCTCACGGCGGCGTGGTCCACACAGCGTCACCAAATCCCTCCCCTGTGGAGGAAAGAGGCAGGGGCCCTCCACTGGGCGTAAATGGGTCTGTGTCCGTGTCTGTCTCCCCTTCCGCTAGGTAGCTCGGTCTGGGTCTTGTCCAGCTGGTGTCACCAGTACCTGGCCTAGCCCCCATTGACAAGTCTTCCCCTTCCTCCCCCTCCCGTTCCCCAGAGATACTGAACCCGCTTGGCGAGCGCTCCAGTTCCTCGTGGTTCACCGATAGCATGGAGAGTGGCGAGTCAGCCCCCCGCCCCCCTGTGGTCCTGCCTGGCCCCACTGACAAGTCATGCAGGGAACTGATGGGCAGCACTGTGGGACGCTCGGTGTAGGTGGGAATGGCAGCTGGAGGGTGGCGTTGGTGGAGGTGTGACGTTGGCGGTTGATGGTCTGAAGGATCATTGCTTCCACCAGCAAATCCTGTTCCATCCGCACTGCCTCTTCCTCTGCCGTGATATGGATTCAGCTTGCTGACAGGCATCTGGTACGACATGTGCGGGAATGCCTCAGAGTAGTTCAAGAAAACCCGACGGATCTCACCGTTCCCCGTAGGGTCACAGGTCTCCAGGGTCATTCGAGCTGCGCCATTAGAGTCCACCTGTAGGTGCTCAGTGTGCTGGATGTGCATATCCACCAGGAAGTCCAACTTCTTCTCCATGTCCTCCACCTAAGACAGATTCAAGTTACACCACAGAAACATCTGACGAGATCATCTTTAGAACTATCAAAACATCCAGACTTTGCTTACAATCAGCAGAAGGGGGGAATTATTCACAAAAATGGACCCTGATGATTATCTTGTACTGTGTACCCTGCTTAAGGAAACATATGTGTCATGTGACTAGTCTCAAACGTAAGTTTCAAGTCATCACCAGATTAGAAATAAATAGATGGTAATGTTGATTACTTAGGGTGTTGCTACCTTGTGATGGAAAAGTCGACCATGAAAGAGGTAAGCAATCCTTGTACAACCTCTTCTTCAAATATGGTCAATAAAAAAGTCAAACCTATTCCATCATGGTGGCTGTTTTGGAAACCACTAACTACATACTACTATCATACTAATACTACGTTGGACAGTAGTATGTAGTATGACTGCCAGTCGGTGGTTATTTTGCAGTATGCCAAGCTGCTTTCCTTGGACTGTGAGTGGAGGCTACAGTGCAGCCTCCACTCACAGTCTGAAAATAGCTGACAAGTGATTCATTTTGATTTTCATGATGTAGAGAATCAAGAAAGATAATTGGTGGTGTCGTTGTGTGGTTTGGTCTGATAGCGATTGACGTTGCTGTCCCGTCATTTCGATCTCTGACTTGACGCTTTGCATTGTGGGAAAGAGTAGGTGTGGGAGACTGGTCTGATGCAGACTGAAGATTTTTCTCTGAATTAGTACCACATCCTGGTGTTTTTGTCATACTGTGAATTTGTTGGCATATTGCATTCTGAATTATGGCAGAATCAGTTCATTTGACTAGTATCGTAGGCAGTTTTGAAAACAGCATGTTTATGAATGTAGCAACAAAATATGGCACCGAAAGTTTCTTGGTTTCTCAGAAGGGCGTCCTTTAAGGGCTATGCACAAACATTTCAGATATATGGTTCTTGTACAATGGTCCATCTTAAATGTTGTACACTCCATTACCAATTCAACCATCTCAGGAAGAGATTTGAAATCTTGATGCTCACCTGTCTTTCCACTCTGACAAATCTACCCATCATGCTTTGGTCTTCCGCATCTGGCATGGAGGCTGCTTTGGCTAGGTAGGTCTCATGCCTGGAACACAGGGACACTGAGTAGATGTGGACTGCACACACATTTGTTTACAGACAAGGAACAAGGTGACTTGCTAGCACAAACTAACTGCTTTACTAAATGTTCAACATAACAAGAAATCATAACAGGACAAAATTCACAGTAATATGTGACAAGCTGCTGAATCACTACAGGGTTACAGTACCTGGGCGACTGACTGGATGGGTAGGTAAACGGCGGTTTCGGATTTTTCTTCTGTTTGGGGGTGAGTGGGGCTCCAGGGGCGAGTATCATGTCGATCCTTACAAAATGGGAAATAGAAACAGGAAAAGATGAAGGAAGAGGAGATATTTGCTCTTCTCGAACAAACTCCATCGCCTGCAGTGTGTAGTTACTGACCTTGTCTGGAGGTATTTTATTCTACAGAGCATGTCCAGGTGTCCAGCAGAGTACTGCTCTATCACATCTTTGACATCATAAGGCCTCAGAGTCTCCTTAAAACGCTTCTTGTTTAAGAGGAATTGCATGATCCTGTGAGACAAAGAGTTTCAAATGTCAATATTCTGCACTCTGAAGTGACAGAATAAACCTCAAACAATGTTGGTCCTCTGTTCTATCTGTCAGCCAGTCATCAATGTAGGAGTTCGCCCTGAAGGTGTTTATGCTGGGGGATCAATGACAAAGCACCATGTCTCGTTCTGATCGACCCATGCTTCAGCCTGACATCTCCCTGTTCTTTGAAAGTCATTCCCGACCTGAATTCAACACTGCCACCCACGGAGCCCCTTCTTTTGTCAGTCAGATCTCCCACTTTGAGTTGATTTGAACCCGACCCTTTGGAGAGCCCGCGGCTGCTGCACAAGCTTCAGTGTTTGGCAGAGAGTCTTGGGTCCTGAAACTGAAACCCTTTAGGTTTGAGCATCCCATTGAGTGACCCATTCAGCCCTGAAATAATGGTGTGGAAGGAAGCAGCACTTTCACAGGGTTAATCACTCATCTCACAGGCCCTCATGCTAGATTAAATTCCTGCATTATGTCAACTGTGTGGCCTATAGATTTACCAGCACACTGAAAGCATGAGTAAACTCTGCCTACACGCTCTGGTTTCAGCTGCCTACCCTTGTACTCCGCTGCAGAGACTGAAGTTGTTTTCACTCATCAGGTTTAATGCTTTTCCTTACACACAAAAAAAATCTGCAGAGCTGATTTTTGAGAACTTTTAAACTTGTAATGTTTGTATCTTTGTTTTCTATCAGTCTTCTTTTCCCCCCACCTTTGCTGAACTATTTCCATTTTCTCAGCCCATTACTCTGCTGATATAAAACCATCATCAATCAGCGACTTGTCATGCTTAAACGAGATTAGATAAGATATACTTTTATTGTACCCAAAGGGAATTTGGTCTTGGACATGAACATTTCCCGGATATGAACACTGCTCTTGGAAATCCTTCAGGAAATTACGAGTGTCCATTTCTTCTATGAAATGGACAGCAGAAGCTGGAATAGAATCCTTTGGGACGAACAGGCCTGAGGATTCCCTCATACAGTGGAATGGAGGTAAATGCCTCAGATTTTGGTTCAAAGTGTGCTAAAAGCTGTACAGCAATGATCCAGAGATAAAAGTTCTTGTCAAGCAGTCTTGGAACTAATAGGCAACTTTTGAGGGCTTCAATTGGAGACAGGTATTATATAGATTTGTGGTAAAGGATATCCAAGCTAAAATCCGTGCCCCGGCAAATGTTTACAATCCGACAAGCAACGTATACATTTTTATTTGATTCATTTATGTAACAGGCACATATATGATTGCTTCATATATAAAATGCAAAGTAGATGCCGTGCAGGTTATTGCTAAATTCAGACATAATACTCTATAGATGAGCCAATGAGTTCAGCACAGTGGATGCTTTCCAACCTTCTTTTCTCCTACATGTCCTTTGTACAACCAATGCCCATTATAACGCTACCAGTTAGGACCAGTATAGCATTCATAACACAGTCCTTGCTGGTCTTATGGTTAGTTGGTATCCAACAGAACAACAACCAATTTTTAACATAATCATCTGAACACACACAGACACACACACACACACACACACACACAAGACGATTTGGCCAGAATGTGCGACCACACACCGGCTGTAGTAACCGTTCCACAAACACAGGATTTACAGAATTTTACAGGATTTAACAGAAACTTGTAAAACTAATTTGGAGGACGGTCACAGTCGTCAGCTTTCTGTGTGGTATGTCTTGCATGAGACATTATAAAGGCACTTGTGAGAAATTAGCCAATAATATCACAGTAAAGTATTTCAAAACTCACAAGAATAGTTGGCCAAAACTGAAATGTACATCTGTTGTTCCTGACCTGACTGCCCTGATGACCAGTTTCAGCGTGGGGATCATCTCCTCCATGAGGATGTCTGGTGGGAATCCCCGCTCCTCTAAGGCAGGTTCTGCCAGGGCTCCAGAATCTGAGTAAGAAAAAAAAGTTACCAATGGACTGATAAGACAGCTCCAGACACCAGGTTTTAATCTTAATCTTAAAGGCCAAAAACTCTCATTTGCGTACCTTCGGAGCTCTGGCGGAGTGTGTGGGCCTTCATGCGAAAGGCAGTGCGGAAGCGTTCCCGATTGCTGAAACCAGCTGGTTTGGGCTCCTTCGACGGACTTTCCTCGATGGCGTCGGCATTGCCTGTGAGCTTCTTCACCGTCCCCACTGATGTCCGTGCATTGGGAAGGCGTACACGTTCTAGTAAACTCATTTTTTGGCTGAAATTAAAGAAAAGAGAGAGGTACGACGTATGAATAAAGAGGTCATGAAATATGAGAATCATGCAAAGTCGTGAACCAGAAAGAAGAAATGACAGAGGGCTTTTATAAAACACAAAAGTTATTAACTATTTAGTCCCAATTGTAATTTTCACAACTTGCAATGTCTCCTGTTGACAATATTTAAAAGGAGAAATCAGTAAGATGTATAGTGAGTGAAATGATAAAGTGAGCTTACTATATGATCAGACATTAAGGAAACATGTTATGTTGAAGTGCTGGCTTCTCTGACAACAATGCAGCAGCCAGTATGTTCTCCTTCTAACTTTAGATTCTGGTCCTGAATTTTCTGGATTTGTTTGGACCAGAGAAGGTAGGCTGTTTAAAGGCGTGCCCCCAAAAGGCCGTTTTGGACGTCCCTCGGTTTGCCAGATATGAGAGCAGTTATCAAGTCAAACCAGCAGGTGTTGCAGCGATGGAAGCGGTCAAGAGAAGTGGTTCAGATAGAAGTGATTGTACCCGACCTAAAAAGCCTCTGCATGTTTCTAATAAGCTCCACGAGCAGAAACGTGCTCAAACTAGGATCAATATTGGAGATGCTTTTGAAAAATGGAGAGAGGTTAGAACACAGAAAGGTTTACAGACCCATGCAGAGCTGGATAAACACTGAAGCTTCAAAGTCCACAACATGGCAACCTTCACTACATATCTAAATGATTGCTCCTTTAAGTGTCACTTTTAAAAAAAAAGTTTACATAAGAATGTATCTATTTGATCTCCAACATTCACTGAGGCTGTTTGAGTTGTTGTAGTGGCATTTTTGGTATTCTGAGGTCAAATCAAAGAATTCACTTTCTGGTCTCTTCTACAACTTTTTTTGACTCTGACTGACTTTCATGGTCAGCTGCCTCCACATAACAATCTTGCCCTCATGGCACAAGAGCTGCGAGGAGATTGGTCTCCTTTTATTGTCCAATGGCTGACAATATTTGGCAGCACAAAGACTTGAGGGTAAAATAAGACTCCTGTGTGCCTTGGAAGAGGCAGAGAGGCGGGGTAACCGGAGCCGAAAAAACAGCCCAAAAAGGGCCTCTGAAACGTGGAGCGTTCTCAGCGACTTTGCTCCCACAGCCGACACACAATATGAGCCTCTATGTGGCGTCAGGGCCGAATGGGGACGGCAGATTACGGCGCTGAGAGGCTGCAGAATGGGACACTCTAAAGGAAGAGAGAATCTCTTTCTGACTGCTTTTCCAACGAATAAAGAGCAGAAAATTACAGGAGATTATCGGCTGGATCTTTGTAAACCAGGCAACACAACAGGAAGAAATAAAGCTCCTGATGTCCCTCAGGTCGGACTTCACAAGAGACACAAACTGGTTTACTGTCCATGCACAAACCTGCAGAGGAACATTAGCGGATAACTCAGATTTGAGTAGTTATATTTTGGTTTCTGGCTTTTATGTTTAGATTATAGAAACCAACTCTCTCGGAAAAACAAATCCAAGCTTCTCCAGGTTTTTTCAATCCATTCTCTCCTTTTTATATCCTTAACCCTAACATTGACCTTATCTGAACATTAGAGGAGAAATGTGTGACTTTTTGCTCCAGTAGATGTCGCCCTTGAGCTCCAGCATGAAACCAAAACAAACTGCTGTTTAGCCACGCCTCCTCCATACTGAAGCCTCCGCTCTCCTCTAGAGACACACCTCCACTCGGGTTCACTCGAATGAGTTTAGCGCAAGCGGCGTACAAACTGGTCCTTGGCTCGAGCTGCAATCACCTGTGTCCTGCATTGCTGTGTTAGCATGCTAATGTTAGCGCTCTGTAGTTAGCTCGTAGCTTCACATTGTTGTGTTAGCATGCTAATGTTAGCGCTCTTTAGTTAGCTCGTAGCTTCACATTTCATGTAAACTGACACAGAATGAGCGTGATCTAAAAACTCTTACTAACATCCAAATAATCAGTGAGTATGTTCTTCTTCTTCTCTCTAGTTCTTGACTAAAACAGCTTTTATACACAAGGGGAGGAGCCGGCCGTCCCGTCCATGTAAACACGGCTCTGACAACAACACAGCCAGCGGGACTCGAGCTTCTCCCTCACTGTAGACAGTCAGGACTCAGAGACACATTTACACAGGATAGAGTTGATTTCTGATATATGAATGTCTAGACACTTTGGTAAAGGTGGGCAAATACAAGGACAATGTGACTCTATGTAAGAACAATACGACTTCCAAACACCCAAAACTGACTCCTCAACGGGCTGTGTTGAATAAATACATAATGTTTCTGTATGACTCCAGATAAAAGGTCTAATATGATATGATGACACACTCTCTCACACACACACACACACACACACACACACACACACACACACACACACACAGGGAGTGGCTGAATTGTCGGACATGGCAGTCTGTTGTAGCTTCTGGCCGTCGTCCACTTCTTCGCTCAGAGCAACAAGATAATGTCACACTGCTAATTTCCCAGCCGCTGATCCTAGAGAGAAGTGAAAACACTCTCTCTCTCCCTCTCTCTCTCTCTGCATCATTCAGAGCATTTGTTCCTTTTCTCTGTCCCTTTCATTTTCATTCCCAACATATCCTTTTCTGAAATTTCTCTCCCTCCATTATTCTCGATTTTCTCTGGGGGAAACCTTCACATAGAGCAGTGGTTCCCAAACTTTTCTGCCGTGCCCCCCATTCAGCAGATGAAGACATTTTCCAGCCCCCAGCCCCCAAAGCCCTCACCATACACATCAAGATATACCACTAAACCAAGGTAGTGACCCCACTTCACTGGGGACCTCGGTAATCCAATCAATAAACAGCTTATTGCTAAAAGTATTATTTTTATCAATGATGTGATAGTTTGTTCTACTGTGTTGCAAGTACACAAAGGTGAGCGTGTATGAACAAAACTGTTAATTAAAGCTGGGCAATAAAGGGTAAATATTAATGGATGAAGCCCGAGTGACGTCCCCCGTCTGTCCCTGCAGGGGGCGCTGGAGTCCCATCGATGGCGGTCTCCATGCTGGAAATGCTGTCTCAGTCTAACTTTCAGTCAACCTAACGACAGGCTGAGAGCTGGAGCTGAGGCGGGTTTTAAACCTCCTGACAAACCGTAACACCGCGCCCACCTGTCAATCATTTCAGCTACACGCCTTATTGTGAATAACTCTTATCCTTCATCAAATCAAAACTGATGAGTCATCAAAACATTCACCCCCCGTACAGAGTGTGTCCATCCAGACATGAGCTAATCACACCTATTTGGTTTTTTGAACCAGGCTGTAAACATGTTCATCTCTGCTGTAAAAACAAGCTTTTTAGAAAGGGTGTGTATGTGACTTCCTGTGCTTCTGCAGCCAGCCTCTAGTGGACACTCGAGAAACTGCAGGATGTTGCATCGACTTCATTTTTCAACACCAGAGATTGTAGGGGTCCACTCTTCCCCACCTCTTTGTAAGATAACTTTTTTCCAGCTATCAATAACATTTTCTACATTTCCTTAGATTGTACAATTCCTTCAGAAACATTAAATGCACACAGATAAAGGACCATGACACTAAACTGAATATGGACTTGCGCTTGTACAGTATAGAGCTTTTCTAGTCAAAGTGCTTTAACCCCTCAAAACTCCAGAGCGTTGGCAGCAACTTGTGTTTGACCCGCAATGTCTACATACTCTTGTAAGGAACTTTTTCCCTTTTTTGTTTTTCTATCTCACTAAATAATCTTTTACTAACATCACACTGTATTTGGAGGGGGGTATATAACTCCAAAAACTAGGACAAGTAGGTCCAAATATCAGAAAAGTTAGCAGTATTTTGAGTGAAGTGACCCTTTAAATACCCACTAAACAAACATAAGGGTCTGAAAGTGAGCTGACCCCCCCCCCCCCCCTCCTCACTCTCTATCAGGCTGTGTATCAGGGCTCCTGTTGTTGCCGCCCAGCAGCTTTTAGCAGCAGTAACCTAATCCAGCGTGTTAAACATGGGGGCTTAGAGCAGGCCAGGAGGCGTTGGAGCAGAACGGCCCGATGTAATGAGGCTACCTGAGGACCAGGTGAGTCCAACCGCCTAAGAAGGACGAGGAGGGGGTAAAAGTCACAGAGGGATTAAATGGATTTTGGGTCCAGTTGACCAGAAGAAAGAACGCTTGGAACACAGTTAACCTCTGCTTTGGGACTGCACAACTAATTACATTTTATTTAAAATAACTTTTGGCCTTCTGACAATCAAAGAAACATGATTGACGGCGAAGTTCCTCCTCTCCAGATCGCTAGTGTTGTACTTACTGTCCAATGTTTAAAACGCACTTAAAGAGGACATATTATCCCCCTTCTCCACCTTTTCAAACAGTCCCCTGTGGTCTAAATGAAACATCTGTGCTGTGCTTTGCTCAAAATATAACATGAATCAAGCACCAGAGGAGGTTTGTGACCCTGTATGAACCAGCTCTCTCAGAACGCTCCGAGTTTTCCCCATAGACATCACTCCTCTGTAACAAGAATAAAAATGGCGGCCCCGCACAAAGTTTTTGCTCTAGGCTGGGGGTGGAGTCCATGGGTGGAGATACCAGCGGAGGGGAGGGGATTTTCTTTTACCAGAATCCCACTGTGATGTCACAAGAAGAAGAAACGACTCCTCAACCCACTTTTGGGGCCACTGGTTTAAGGCGTGTCAGTTTCCTGACTTTTCTCAGACGATCATGTCTGTTTGCTTTATTATATTCAAGCTTTGGTCTCGAGAGTTTGCAAAACTATACAGAACAGAAATGATGTGTCAGCCGGCGTTATTTAATTAATAACAGAAAAACAATGGAGGACTTCACTGCAGATTTCTGACGGACCAAACAAGACAGATTAAAGAGCTTCAATCTGAGGAAGGCCAAAGCTTTTCTGAAGTTTTATTTATGATTTTTATTTTTTCAATCTAAAGCTGAGTTATTAAAAGCCTCACATGTATCTTCATCCTTACAGTATTAAACACCGGGGCAGAGACCCAGGAGGGGGCGGAGAAGGCAATAAAGAAATGACCGCTTCAGGCTTTTTCTCTTATATATCTTATAAATTCCTCTGGAAGAAAATAAAAAACCTCAGCCAACTGTGTAAAAAATCTCCACTGATGTGCAGACCTAAAAAAAATAATGGCTGTGCATTGATTACAGCAATTAACTCATGAAGGCGAGATCAATTTCCTGCACAAATCACACATCCTCATTAAAATCCCTCCACCCATCAAACTCAGAGTCCTCCTCTCAGGCGCTAATTACTCAATCCAAACCGTCGTTCATAATTGAAACATCACTAATGGGTTTCTAAAAAAAAAAACTAAAAAAAAACTGCACAAATGTCATCGAAGTGTCCCGACGTGGAAGAGACAGTGCTATTAAATAACGGGATGAGAGGGGCTTTTACGTCACAATGCACATCTTGGAGATTTATTCGACTTGTGAATTAGTAAAGGAGGCTATTTAAAAGCGGACGGGGGGGGGGGGGATATTCTGGGAAACCTTCATTAGTCTCTCCAGCATGCAGGGCTAATTAAAGCTCGGGCAGAAAAAAAGACTGCTGCAGATGAAACAACGTGACCTACCTCGCGATGGCCTCCAAGTGATCCTTCCTTTAGAGAAGAGAGAGAAAGAGAACATTAAAGTGCATTTACAGAGCAGGCTTTGAAAGGAAAGGGTAAGCAACATTTACAAGACTGAATGAGTGCTGTCTTTGAGTCTGACATGATGCACGGCGTCGAGCAGGCTAACAGGACGCACAGGTGTAGATTGTATCGGTTTGACAGTAAATGTTTGTACAGCTAAATTTTGTTAAACACATAACTGCAGTACAATGTTTAAGTTGCAATATTAATACGTATTTTTTGATATAAAGATTCTGCTGTGTCTCCACCGGTGCAAACAATAATCAAAACTGCAGCTCCACCAGCTGATATCTACTGCACAGAAACGAGATCCAAATGACGTCACTAGTGTGAAATGTCTTGCACCCATCATGGCAGTTAATTTTCATCGTTTTCGTACAATGGGCGGAGGCGGAGGTGGAGCTGCATCAACTTATCTTTTCACTTTGTGTAACTTACCTGAAACAGGGAAGAGAGATGATAGTTTCATAAAATCTCCACGTGGCAATGAGGTCGTCCCTGATTGGATTGGTGGAATAATATCTCCAGGCAGACTTGAACGAAGAGGAAAGAACGTAACGTCACAGATCAGACACTTTGAACTCTAGGATCGAAGCTTGTTGCTGATGCTCGGAGGAGTTTGTCTCACCTGGATGAGCCCGGCGGCTGGATGTCTGCGCTTCTCAAAGTGCTTCTGTCTGTGCTGCTCCTGGACTTTCAGAGCCAGACCTGAACCCAGGATCCCCTACACCCCAAAAAATCAAACAAACACAGTCAGAAACACGAGCGGATGTTCAGGCTGTCTGAACTGAATGGGACGTCATACTTAGACCCTCTCTTGCTTTTAAGAAAGTTTTAGGTGCACTCGGTGAAGCTGCTAAAAACGAGACAACATGAAAAAATCTACAGATTTTAAAGTAGGCTCGGCCTGCTGACAAAGTTACATTCTGCAGTAAACAGGTGATCAGGGCACTCTGTGGACATGAGGAGGGGGACGCCACAAGTTGTTCTATTAGATCGACTTTGAAATGACTATTTTAAGGTGAAAAAAGTTACATATTGTTATTCTAAGTGCAGTCCATTTACCACTGTACCATTTCCTACAGGTTTGACACGAGCAAAAGTTTGTCCAAGTTACACTTCCTCATTGGTCAAGTATTGCATTGCATTGTGTTACACTCAGTGTAGACAGTCATGACTCACATGAGATATTTTCAGAGGATATACTTGATTTCTATTACATTTAAGCCTTTAACAAAATGCTAAATACAGAAAGTGTACCCACTGCAGGCAAGGCGAAGAAAGACACTCCAATCAGAGCAAAAGTGCCGGCTAACAGCCTCCCAGCCCATGTCTTTGGGGTTTTGTCCCCATATCCGATGGTGGTCAGAGTGATCTGCAAAAAGACACAAAAAATTATAAACTTTCCTTCCAATATGTCTAAAGTTACTGTCACATTTTTGAGGGAGACGGCACAGTTTGAATGGCTCAGAGGTCTCGGACACATAAGACACTGGTAACAGCATAAATATGTCAGCGTTGCAGTCCCATTGTCCTCGTCTCCTCAGTATAAATGCAGCACTGCTCTGTGACCTCCATATTGATCCGCTGAAGAACACGTCTTTGTTGCAGTAGCTCACAACATCATCTAGAAAAAGCGGCTGATGATGATGGAGTGCATCGCTCGAGGACACTTCAGCGGGGGCCGACTCTCTCGCATACCATAGAACTTGAACTCTGGTTGAAGGACGGTGCCCGTTAATGAGGCCACGCTGCTGGAAGAAAAAAAAACTGCACAGTTCTTCCCTGACAAAACTGGACGGCTTTCAATTAGAGCAGCTCTGCCAGCATTTGGACGATTCTCCGACAAGGTACCAGCTCCCTTTTCTCCAACAAAGCTTCATGTTGTTCTGCGGCTTACTTTGAAGCTGTGAATGTTGGGAGTGTCTGAATAGGACGTGTCGGAAAAAAAACGATAATTGTTTTTTGGCAGAAATATCCGATTTGGATCCCAGTCAACATGGTATCAGTTGATCATTTGATAAAGTGTAATCAGTCTGCCAAGCTCCTGCTGAGTGGATACTACACATTAAAGATTGTAACATACAAACTCCCCAGCAGAAGGAAGACATGGATGTGTCAGACAAATTAGTTTTTAGCACCTGCTTGGACCGTAACTCATGACAAGAGCACCATAAAACATTCTGAGGACTTTGCAAAGAACACATTCAAATCAATCCTTGTTTATCCCTCAGTAAATGTGGACAAGAGAAGGAGAAGCAAACAGAGAGCTGATGTACGTACCAGCCCCCACCACAGTGCGTCGGCGTAGGTGTCGAAGTCCTGCGTTTTGGGCTGAGCAGTGGGATTATCGTGGTTGGACACGTCCATGGATATGTCGTCCTTCTCCACCAGGTAGACCAGGAAAGACGCCAGGATCAGAGAGAGGAAGCCGATGTACCAGGCAGTGATCAGCTCCTACGCAAACACATGGATCAGTCACTCCAAAGAAAGGATAGGAGGATATCTTAAATATGTAAAAACTAAGGGCCAGAATTCCTTCTTTTCACATTTGCCATTTTCCTTTTGCAACAATTACCTTTAACCCAATGGAAATATTGCTTACATACCAAACGTTTCCAAAAGTAGTACGGGAGGCAGAACCTACCAGTTTCTGTTTGTTGCATTACAAAATCTTTAGAGATTTGGTGATAGAGATTTGGTGATAGATTGATTGGTTGATGCCCTTAAGGAGTCTGTAGGTTTGCAGCTTGATCCAAAGGAGACAGGACTTGGTTGTAGATCTTGAAAAAGCTCAGGTCAACTTCGGTATCTCCAACCAAGTCCAGCTGCCTTTGGATCAAGCTCCAGTGTCGCCGTCATTAGAAACATTTAGTATCCCACTGGGTCCAGGTCCATCCTTACCTTGCTGTGAGCGTAGATGGCGGAGCCCAGCAGCTTCCAGGTTCCTCCTCTCCGGTCCATACGCAGCATGCGCAGGATCTGCAGGAAGCGCAGGCTGCGCAGGGACGTGGCCAACACATTGCCCTGGTTACGCACGGCCACCACCGGCACCGAGGCAATCAGAACGAAGATGTCTGAGAGAGGGAGACACAGCACACACATTCTTCTGTGTGAGGCCTTTAATTAATGAGCTTGACCCGGCGCCGTGATTAAGGGCTTCTCTGAGACGTGATGAATACAGTTTGAAGAGTTAGAACTGATTGAACATCGAGGACTTTGTGGGAAACTGTTAATAAGATTAGTCAGAACACATTAGGACGGGATGTTCTGGAAAATAGTGTCAGAAGTACAAAAAACGTATAGATCACACTTTTTATCAGAGATCTGCAAGTACTCAATGGAAAATGACTTTTTCTCTTTCTGTCTTTCTTTTGTTACGACCCCAGCCGCACCCCCTCTCCTGTGTGCAATGGACCTCTGTTTTGGAGTATGTGTGTGTGTGTGTGTGTGTGTGTGTGTGTGTCTTGGTGAATGTATACTCAAGGCCAGGTACCATTCACCTGTGCTGCCTGCTGGAAAGGCTTGATTGGAACACAGCTGCAGGAAGCAATTAACCAATCGGAGGAGAGCCCCTGCCGACACACTCCTTTAAGAAGCTTAAGCGGGGTACACACTACAAGACAATCTGTCCAGATTCCCACCTTACGACCAAAGTCAGCAAAGGCCTGACTATCTGATGGATCCACAGATTATCTTGCCAGATTCTCCTGTGGTGTGAGGTGTGTTACCTCTGTATATCTGAACCTATTTAACCGAAATAAAGAGTTGGTTTTCTTACCCAGGATGCAGAGAGGTTTGCGAGCGAACTTCAACCTCCCCCTCCATCCTTTGTAGCGACAGCAGCATCCTGCAGCCCAGACTCTCAGTCCAAACTCCGCTCCGAAGATGAAGATGGCGAACGTTTCCTGTACGGGGAAATCACAGATGCAGCATCACAGACCAGATACTTTAAAGGTCACATACTCTCCTCCTCTTCTTCAGTGCTCTCATGAGCTCCTCAAAACATGTGTGTGAAGTTTCTTGTTTCTAAATCCTGATCCTGTATTTGATCATGTCTATAAACCCCTCTATTTCAGCCCTGCTCAGAACAGGCTGTTTCTGTGTCTGTACCTTTAAATATGTAAATGAGCTGTGTCTGACCACGCCCCCTCTCTGGAAGGGCTTGGGTGTACTCTGTCTTTCTCGCTCCATGTCCTATTGTTTACGGTGAGAAGGCAGACTCAGAGGGCAGAACAAACACCTAGCTGTGGGAGTGTCACCCACCTGGGGGAGGGGCTACTGCCCTTTGTGATGTCATGAAGGGAAAATCTACAAACGGCCTGTTTGAGCACACATTTTCTGAAAAGTGGAGCAGGCAGAAGACGGAGAGGATGGACCTTTCTCATCATTGGGGGGTTTGTAGACAGACTAGGGACATGTGTTAGAGTTAGAGGAACATGGAGAAGTGAATGTTATGCCCCCCTTTAAGTGGACAGAGTCACCCGCTTGGAGGACTATTGAATGTGTGAGAGTGAATTTTCTTCTAATAGTGCAAACAAAGGCAAGCAAAAAATGTGCATGAAAGACAGAAATGTCAATGATCTCACCAGTATGACCAGCCAGTGTGCAGACACCTTCTCGTGTTCCCTGAACGTCGTCAGTATGGCCAGAATCAAACATCCCAGAACGATCAGAAACCTGCAGAGACGCACAAAAAAAAAAAAACACAATGTCACAAAACTGGTTCACATAACAACATCATACAGAGCGGAGGAGGAAGACCTTTCACCTTCACTGCTGGTGAAAACAAGGCACTTTCTCATTGTCACCACTAGAGGGAGCCACATGTGCTCTGTTAATGTGAGCCAACAGCTGCAGCACAAACAGTCTCTGAAGCTTGAAATGAAACTGTTGCATCACCTCTTTCAGCGTACGGAAATCACCCATTTACAGTCGGCTGGATGAGTCACACTGTCCGGACTCACTCATCACTCGTCACACGTGTTCAGACAAACAGATGGTTAAAAATCTTTGCTCGTTTATCAAGAGTTTGAAACCAGTATACCCCCACACAGCTGTCACTAATCAGTGTTAAAAAACAAAGTACTCATTCTGTTGTCTTCTTAATTATTTTCTTCACTCTAAAAATGTCACTTTTCCCCCCTACATTTACTCAAAGTCTTATTTTCTATGTCTTGTAGGGGCATGTCTTTTTGGACAGGGGTGGCATAACTGTGGCGATGACTTAAGAAAGGGTGGCCTGAAATGAGATGTGTGCACAGACATATTCTCCACCTTCTCACGCTTTTCAAACAGTCCCCCTGTGGTCTAAATGAAACATCTGTGCTGTGCTTTGGTCAAAATATAACATGAATCAAGCACCAGAGGAGGTTTTTGACCCTGTATAAACCAGCTCTCTCAGAACGCTCCGTTTTGGTGTGTGTGTCTCTTTAAATGTAATGACCCCCCCCGCCCCCTGAGTTTTCCCCGTAGACATCACTCCTCTGTAACGAGAATACAAATGGAGGACCTGTGCAAAAGTTTTGCTCTAGGCTGGGAGTGGAGTCTATGGGTGGAGATATCAGGGGAGGGGAGGGGATTTTCTTTTTTACCAGAACCCCACTGTGACATCACAACATTTGAAACAGAGCATTTTTCTCTGTGTTGTAAGACTTATGCAGACCACAAACAAAGGACTGGATGGGTTTATTTCACATGTTGTGGGTCAGTAGACACTCAGGTTACCCAGATATATGTTCAAAAACACTGTAGAAGTGGATTTTTTATAATATGTCCCCTTTAATATTTCAATGACACAAAAAGTCTCAATTTAAAATGCTTAACAAAGTGCATGCAAAATGTTCTGCACAAAGTCTGAATCTGAATCCTGTGATAAACTGGTGACCGCATCATTTCCACAAATTGTATTCAGGGTGTTATGCTAGCAGCGTATTTCTGTTTGCAAATAGCTCAGTGCACACGTGTCTGGGTGGTGGAGTGAGTGTCCATGCAGTGTGTACGAGTCATGTTGTGTATGCAATCGACTGTAGCAGCGTCAGAGCAGAGAAACAAGTTACCCGAAGCTGTAAGAGCAACGTGTACAGTTTGATATGAATGCTTCGACTCCTCAAAGAAACGAGCCGGACTCAGACACGAAGAGTGACGGGGGGCTGAGCCACGAAGTTATGGCTCTGTGCTCCACAGTCTGTAAACACCTGGAGCAGCACCGCAGCACAGCTGGAGTCCCGAGACAAAGGCGTTCCCACTGCGATTACAGAACGATGTATGTGGTATAAAACCGTATAAATCCCTTATAAACACATCAACAAACACACATAGGGTCATTGTTCTGGACCGTCAAAAAATGAGTGTTTTATTCTGAAAATACACAGGATGTTTTAATGTTGTTTGGATGTCTGACTTCCTGTCACGCTCGATCTGCTCCCTTCTGTGCGCTCTGACCATGATCAGGAAAGGTTAAGAAGGGTGATCTGTAAAACTTGACTGATCTTAAGATGTTATGGAGATATCTCTGTTCCTACAGTTACAAATGTAGATGTTTTAAATACCCGGAGGTCATGAGATACAACACGTGTTCTTCTCTAGAGATTCTATGGACTACAAGGATGAAGACTTTAAAGAAAATTAAGATTTTTATCTCGTCTGTGACCTCAGAAATATCATCCAGAGGCGATCAAACGCGTCTCTATGTTCACCTGTGTTTAGAAACTGTTGCTTTACTTTTAGATTCTTCTTCTGAGTCTCTCTCCCCCCCCCCCCCCCCCAGGTCTATATTTAGCCCCTCTCACTCGTTTCATTAATTGGATACACTCGTACAAACAGCTATTTAATTTCTCCTGCACACCGAAGCACAGCCCGCTTGTATTCCAGATCGTCTGCAGTTAACGACCCGGATATGATTTATGACATGGAACCGCTTTAAATAAACTCAACCAGCTGAGGAACCCCACACACACACACACACACACACACACACACACACACACACACACACACACACACACACACACACACACACACACACACACACACACACACACACCCTGCAGATTAACAGTGAGCCAGCACTGCATGTCCAATATTCTCCTCCATCAGCTCTGTGGGAAATCTTATTCTGTTCTTTTTCAGCTCTGACGACAGCCCACAGAGGCGTTCAGGGGAATACCAAGGTGCATTGTGGGAAACAGACGATTGAATACACGTTTGTTTGTTTGTATGAAAATGCCTGATTGTAAATATTCAGGGTCTGTTTCCACCAAGCGCCCATTTTCAATACAAAATCAAAACAGTTCAGCGCTCGTATTAAGAATGGCCACTTCTCCCTCACTGACCAATCAAAAATCAAGAAGGGGGCGGGGCTTCTGGTATCAGTTTGTCAACAACAATGGTGGAGGAGAAACTAGTCGTACTCGTCTTTTTGAGGGAACACTTTCCAGTTACTCATTGATCAACGGTGGGTGCGCGTGGATCTATGCGTGACGAGTGCGAACATTCCTGCTCAAAATGCCCCGTTCAAGGATGAAAACTGATTCAAATTGATTGAACAATGAGCGCTGGACAAAAGAAGCGCTCTTAAATTGAGATTGTGGGCTTACAGTTCCTTTTACACTGGCACCGCTCTTAACCTCAGTTCCAGGGCGTTTCTCACAAAACGTTTACTGTTGCTAGGTTACCAAAGTTGTCTTGCGCCTTCATCGTTACAGACGACAAGTTCTGTTTTTAAAAGCTGTTTAACATTCGCTTTTAATCGAGGAAACTTTAAAAAATAAAACTTTAAAAAGCTGATACCAGAAGTCCCGCCCCTTCTCGATTTTGATTAGTCGATGAGTCAACTTTGATAAAGAATCTGTTTCTTTGATGCAGACCGGGCACAGAACCTCCCTAACAGGCACTTTGACCGTGCCAACCCGATACTGAAACGATGACTTCTGACGACTGATGACGCCTTTTTTTAAATTTAGGAACATATCAAGCTAGAATGTGTCGATAATTCACCAGGATGAGATGATAGCTGGGAGCCGATCTGGTTTGTCGTCTGAGCGCTCTGTGGAGGTCATCCTGCGTTTTGGTCGACACTTAAAAAGTCTCCACACTTCCTGTTTTAACATCGGGGGATTAAACCGAATCGTTTTCCCTCTCAAAGGTATCCAGAGGACAGAGATGATTCAGGCGGGGGGGTCGATGTTAACTCGATACGATCCAACAGATACTGATCCCACACTCGGTCAGCTGCCTGTCCAGCTTCATGAGCGTTCAATAAAAACACACAGAGAGCGACGTCGAAGCATCAGGAGGAGCAGGCTGGACTTCAAACACAACATGAGACTCATCCATACCTACAGGGGACATCCAGAAGGATTGGGTTTGGTAGGATGTAGCCGTAACCTTTACAGATTGAACTTAATCTATAGTCCGCAGTGAACAGTATGAAAACTAAGAACGATCTTTAAGAGAGAGGTGGTTCAGATAGAAGTGATTGTACCCGACCTAAAAAGCCTCTGCATGTTTCTAATAAGCTCCACGAGCAGAAACGTGCTCAAACTAGGATCAATATTGGAGATGCTTTTGAAAAATGGAGAGAGGTTAGAACACAGAAAGGTTTACAGACCCATGCAGAGCTGGATAAACACTGAAGCTTCAGAGTCCACCACATGGTGACCTGAGTGAGGGGGGGGGAGACAGCTCTCTATGATGTTTAGAATTTAGACTGCAGTACCCGTTTCAGGCACTAGGTGTCAGAGTTACATACTGCTCCTTTAAAGTCAAAAATTGTTTCATTTTGTTATCTGAAAGAGAAAGTGATTCAGAAGGACGGGTCTGCTTTGGCGATGGTTTAAAAGTCAGACGGTGTTAGAGGCTGTGAGATAGCACCAATGTGACGCTCCTCGACCTGCTGATGGCTGAATAAACGAAGCGTGGAATCCAATCAGTGTTGTGATTGCAAAACAAGTGTTCCTGAGAGATACAGAGAAAATGTTCCAAACAATCCATTTTCTCTCTCTGTGAAGTTAAAGCGGCTGCAGAGATGGCTTCGCTCTGGTGTGGACGCGGGGAAGTAATGGAGCTTTTTACCAAAGTGGAGATTTGCAGTGGAGAGAGAGTCGGTGGGAAAATGGATCTCTACTCGTCAGAGGTCATCATGCTGAGTAAGAGTTGTTTCCACACAGAAACAGAAACGGTTTGCAGTCTCGTTTTACAGAATACGGCAGCTGAAGAATTAAATCGTGATATAAGAGATATAGGAGCTGTTGGTCTGTGGAAAAGAAAGTGTGTGAGAGGAGGATGCTGAGGAAACTGCTCAGTATTTTGGACAACACCCTACCGACCCCTGAACGCCACATCGGAGGCCTACCAGAGCGCCATCAGGTGACCACCAAGGAGCAGCACAAAACAATGAAGGAGGTCTTTTCTACCTGTGGCCATCAAACGCTACAACTCCTCCACCTTCTGCAGCAGCAACAATGGAGCATAACTTATGAGTCATGCGCGGCCATTTTCATTTAATAAATAGTACAGCATTTTAATATCGGGTATCCAGATAATCGTGCAGGAGACTCTGAGAGTCAGTGCTCCCTGGATGCACACATGCATTAGTCTGTCTTTCTTTTTCTGCTTATTTTTCTGATTTTTGATTGACAAACTATTTTAACACTTAATGCATCAGGGCCTCTAATACAGAGACGCCTTTGTTTATCAAATCGTGCAGCAACACCAGGCGAGGAAAAGGGACTGGGCTTTAAATAAACTTTATTTGAAGTTTTATGGTAGTTAGGTTTTTGTTTGTTTTTGTTTCTTGCCAGATATGTAACTGGACATGCAGCACTTCCTGTGGCCTGCAAGCTTAACTTACTGATGTGGAGGGGGCGGGACTATATAACATCTGCTGCTGTATACCTGAAGCCTGCACCGTCTTTCTTTCACGTCCACTACAGAGGCTGGCTCCTGAAATCCTCCTGAGTTGGTTTGTTCACACATGCACCTCACGCCTCACCTGTCAGACGGGGGGAGGAGGAGGGTGGGTGAGGATCTCAGGTTGCAATACATGATGTAATGAGAAAGACCCCCGGAGGTGGTGGACGAAGTGACAGAGACCGACATAGAGCAAACGTTGAGTTCTCAGGCTGTTCACACCTGCAGCTCTCCCTGAAAATTTCAGGAAGTTTTCAGAAATGTTGTGCAAGTGTGAAAGCACCATTGTTTTGAGTCTTAATCCAACAATATCAATTAATCATTACATAATTCAAACAATGTTTTATCCCATCGTCACATAACTCAGATTGTTCTCAGTTCAAAGAAGCTGCTGCAGATTTCTGTTTCTATCTCTGAGACTTTTCAGCGAGTCCAGCAGCTGTCACAGCTCGGCTTCACTCCACCTGTCAGACGAGTTTGACTCCGCAGCAGGAAGCCGTCTGTCATCGTGGTGTGAAACTGCTTTTCTAAACTTCTTCCCAGAGATCCTCTGATCCCCCGTCTCTCATCTCGTCCTTGTGACTGCAGTCATTAACGGTGCTCTGCTGCTGCTGCTGTCCTTTCCCACCACTGTTTGCATATCGCTCCGCAAATTATCCCTCAGAATTGCATCGTCGGCACTCTCTCTCTTTTATTGAATCTCTGCCGGCAAATTGGTTTGTTAGGAATCCTCAGGAGGGGTATCAGGACCGGGGAGCCCAGCGGGGGCCGCGCCTCTGCTGGGCCGAGGGATGTAAAGTGGATTAATGACGAGAGAGAGAGAGAGAGAGAGAGGCTGTACTGCTCTCATCCTTCCTCACTCATGACCTTTAATAACAAATAAAAACATCCGGCTGGATTCAAGATCTCTGTCTCTGATAACTGAAAAGAGTTCTCAGTCTCGGCTCCTCTTTGATCTGAGTTTAAGTTTGATCAGATTTATTTTTTTACGTTTTTGGTCGGCTTCAAGTGAAGTGGATTCACAGGAATATTGGATTGCCTAACAACATTGAGTCAGATGGGGGCCCCCTTAAGGAGGTTGCCTACGGTCATTGTAAAATTAGCACATTCTGAGCCACTGATTTGGTTTGAAAATTTACAAGCAGCCCCCTCTGCACTCTGATTAGTTTACACCGCTCGTTAGTCCAGCACAGCCAGGGACGATACTAGGGGCCCTAGGCATATATCCATTGGGGGCCCTCCAACCATCATGTCTGCCCGTGTCCCAACGATCACTCCTCCTTCTCCTTTTTGATTTCCTGTCTCTCTTTTTTCTCTCCTATAGACGGATAATTTATTTTTTTTTATTTACAAACTTTGGTTTTCACAGCAACAATGCAGGGCAACGAGAGTGAGTGCTGTCAGATGGGGGCCCCCTTAGGGAGGTTTTCTACTGTCGTTGCAAAATTAATACATTTTGGGTCACTTTTGGGTCAAGTTTCTGAGCCTTCAGGGGCCCACTACTGGTCTAGGGCCCCAAGCAGTTGCCTGCCTTGCCTGTTGACAAGCTGAATGTGTATTGCATGGCTCTCTCTCTCTCTCTCTCTCTCTCTCTCTCTCTCTCTCAGTGACTTGTAAATTAAGCATCGATGGATATCCTGTATTTCTATGCAGTTAAATATTCTTTCAGGTGTTCATTTCAAAATTACAGTTTGATAATATTTCCCGTTTTCACTCTGCACCAGTTTGGTCTGAAAACAACCAGCCAGTCTCGTAATGACAGCTGTGCCAAATCAAAGGTATGGTCGTTCCAAAAACTGAGGTGAAGAAAAGCCCGGAGATTTTAATTTAAGTTTGACAGTAATTATTTAAGAAACTGAAGTCACATAGTAGCACAGACACACTAACCAATCAGGCAGCAGCAGACCAACAACTCCTGTATTCTGTGAGGCTGACTGAGAGAAAACATTCAAAAATAAAAAGCTCCCACGTCTACTAAACAAGACGTCTCCTGCTCCGCCTCCTGCTCCGCCTCCTGCTCCGCCTCCAGCTCCCTGTTTGACTCCCCGTGCCCTCACGCTGGCCTTTACCTTCATGGACGACTTGACAGCTGGATTATTTGATTTATTTATTAATTTCTGTGCAGAGTGCGCGCTGTCAGGAACCTGCTGTAATTTCCCCCGAGCTCCGTCTCACAGGATTCCCGAGGCGACCCCGAAACAACCTCTCAACCTCGAGCAGAGGTGAGATACGGCGGTGCAGCTGATCCTGACAGGAGAGCGTGTTGGGTGTGATGGATTTCTCCTCCAGCTCGTCCCCCCCCCCTGCTGTGGGGCACACAGCGGTGGGAGAGGAGGAAAATAAAACTGTCTGTGATTTGCTGATCGTGCAGAAGCTTTTGTTTGAACGGGATTGTCCTGATCCCTGGATGAGGTGCTTGTGGTGTGTTGATGTGTGTCTGTGTGTGTGTGTGTGTGTGTGTGTGTGTGTGTGTGTGTGTGTGTGTGTGTGTGTGTGTGTGTGTGTGTGTGTGTGTGGAGGGAGCTTCCTCTACAAACATCAGCACGGTGACAGCTGACGGCTTCAGGGACACACAAACGCGTTAATGTGGATGTCCTGCACATCACAATCTCACCGTATCCTCGTTTATCTTTTCAGATCCTGAAAAATGTGCCTAAAAATTCCTGCCAGGCATGAATGCAGGGTGGTAGTTGGCCAAACGAGGCGTCACTCAAAAGGTCAGTGTGCAGCTGCCGTTTCAATGCATCGCAGCTGAAAAAAAAAAAAAAGAATTTGTCAATCAGTTCAGCTACACGCCTTATTGTGAATAACTCTTATCCTTCATCAGATCAAAACTGATGAGTCATCAAAACATTCACCCCCCGTACAGTGTGTGTCCATCCAGACATGAGCTAATCACACCTATTTGGTTTTTTGAACCAGGCTGTAAACATGTTCATCTCTGCTGTAAAAACAGGCTTTTTAGAATGGGTGTGTATGTGACTTCCTGTGCTTCTGCAGCCAGCCTCTAGTGGACACTCGAGAAACTGCAGGATGTTGCATCGACTTCATTTTTCAACACCAGAGATTGTAGGGGTCCACTCTTCCCCACCTCTTTGTAAGATAACTTTTTTCCAGCTATCAATAACATTTTCTACATTTCCTTAGATTGTACAATTCCTTCAGAAACATTAAATGCACACAGATAAAGGACCATGACACTAAACTGAATATGGACTTGCGCTTGTACAGTATAGAGCTTTTCTAGTCAAAGTGCTTTAACCCCTCAAAACTCCAGAGCGTTGGAGCATGCAGCATACCTGCAGCGAGCTCCGTTTGAAAATAGACCCGCAGCGTATTTTAAGCGGAGCAGTGTGTAGTGGTTCTTCGGGTAGCTCTGGAGACGGACCACTGCACTCGCTGTGGAAACTGGAGCATTGACTAGAGTGGCAGCGAAACAGCAGCGTAGTGCAGATGGACAGCTGCTGCACAGGGAATGTAGAAACTGGAGTTAAGTATCTTGTCTAAAGACCAGAGGTGTCAAAAGTATTCATATTCACTACTCAGGTAGAATTATAGATACTAGGGTTTAAAAAGACTTCTGTAGAAGTTGAAGTAAAAGTGTAAAAGTACTGGTTTTAAAACTACTTCAAGTATAAAAGTGAAAGTAATGTAACATCCAACCACAATCAAATTCACTCAATCCGGATGGCGCGATTTATTTGGATAGGTTTTTATTTTTTGTTGTGTGTTTTTTTGAATGATGACAAGCCGGAATGAAAACAAGCTGAAAAATAAATGTAAGGAGTAGAAAGTACAGATAATTATGTGAAAATGTAAGAAGTAAAAAGTCGGCTGAAAAATAATTACTCCAGTTCGAACCCTTGACTTTCTGGTTGAAAGACGGCCGACTCTACCCACTGAGCCACAGCCGTCTTGATATCATATCCTAAAATCTCACCAAACAAGTTTATCTCCGGCCTCAGAGTAAGCTGATGATCTAAATGAAGACATGACATCATATCAGTCCATGTCTCTGTCTCCTGTCGGTGCAGAGGAGACGTTAAAGACACGATCAGTTTGACTTTTCTGACTCACTTTTCTCAGCGTGTTGACTCACTCTGTCACCGATGTTTGAACAGAACGTACGAGCTAATTACTCAAACTAATCTCATTCATTAGAGCTCATTACGGAGCCCTCTGTTGATTCGGCATCGCAGCACAAAAAGCTGCAGCAGCAAAAAATGTAACACCTCAGAGTTTCCCTCCAGGAATCGCGAGGTGATGGTTGATTTCTGCTTCCTTGTCTTTGGAACGAGCCAATCAAAATGACTCTGACGTTTTCCCAGCGTGGAGTGTTTGGGCGTCCTGGGACCGAACTCAGCGGGTTGGGAGGGATCAATGCGGCTCTCTCTTTTAATCTCTCCTCCTGTGTCTGCTCAATGAAGATTTATGGGAGTTCACTGCTCGTCTGTGATGGAAACGAGGACGTCATCCTGCAGCTCGTTCTCAGCAGGGTCGTCTTAACATCCATATCTCGTAATCTCTGACCAGACCTTTGACAGAGAGGACTTTCTCCACAAACAGTTCCTTCAATTTAAAGTATTTCCTGTTTGAAATGAAATACAGTAAAAGTCTCAGAGAGGGGAAAAAAGATTGAAACTGTGCTCCTGTGGGATGATGAACCATTCTCAAAACTCAAAAAGCAAGACATATACGGGAACAACTACTTGAACTCCTGGGATTGACACTGAGGTATTCTGGGAGATGTAAGAAATCCCATGCGGGGGATAGAACAACTCAGCATTTTAAAAACATAAAACTCTCCTGGAGGTTTTTAAAGATCCCACAGTGATTCAGAAAGGATGCGGCGGTGGTCGCAACTTTTGATAAATGACAGCAAGAAATGACCCACATGTCATGTGTGTGGAGTGACCTCTTCTTTCTGTTACCGTGACAACCTCACAGCAAACTCATGATGCCAAACCCCAGACAAAGACTCCCGACTCTCTGAGCAGCTGAAGTGACGTCCGTTTCTGTCCTCTGGTTTGAATAATTGTGACTTGTCCATCAGCGTGGGGGGGCGAAGGGGGGGTTAGTGACGCACTTGGTTGACCTCATCTTCGGAGAGTTAAGGACCAAATCTCAAAATCCTGAGTGCTAATTATCTTAGATTTCCTGACCGTATAATTAGGGTCATTTCAAAAGGAAATGAGGTTCAGAAACGCCTCCGTGCCTCTTTTCGGTAATGGACGGAAAAAACGAGTGGAAGACAAATATATGGCTGCCACACGCAGACTGCGTCGGAATATTTCTGAACTGAGGCCAAACGAGGACGAAAAAGAGTCCGGACCAGACTCCAGACGTAGAGGGACTCTGATACTTCAATTAAAATATAAGTATTAACAGAGAAAGAAAATCAGAGACAGAAAAGTTCTTCAGTTGGTAAAAAGATTTGAATTGATCCGTTTAAGTAGCTTCAAAGTCGAGGAAAATAATGAGAAGGGAAGTAAGAATAGAAGACAAAGAAACACTCAGGGAGGGAAAGAAAAGGACCAGTGCAGAACTCCTCCTCCTCCTAGTTTCTGCATGCTCACATTTCTACTGATGCAATATATTTCTACTTGTGCAACATTTCACCATGCAACATGTATAATTTCTCTAATGCATGTATGTGACGCCTGAGTGTCGTCGTCTTCTCCCAATCGGAAAGTCCAGGGTTCGATCCCCAGCTCCTGCAGCGACATGTCCGATGTGTCCTTGGGCAAGACACTTAACTTAGATACTTCTGATGGTCACGTTGCACATCATTGTGTCAATGTGTTGTAAAAGTGTTTTGAGTAGTCAGAAGACTAGAAAAAAATCGCTATACAAGCTGAAGTCCATTTACCATTTCTTAATTTGTTGGTCATTGTATAACAACAATAAAAGGTTTGCAAAATGAAGATTGTAGCTGATTCAAAATGTATATTTAGTTAATTAACTTATCATTATGTACTGTCTGTTTTTCCATTGATCTATTATGTTTTTTTGTGCAATAGAAAGAAAAAAGGGATACTTCACCCGTTGAAACATGAATCTGTGTTGACATTGGGTCATATATGTAGAAATACATTTTGAAGTTGGTGCCTTCTTGACTGAGAAAAGGCAGAAAGTGTCTTTTTGGCTCCTGTGGATGAAAGACACCAAATCCCAGAATGCACAGCACCGCAGGCCACTCCCACTAAGGTCCTCTAGCTACAGACATATTTACTACAACGCATACGGCCGTTTCCTCAACTGATTCTGAGATTTCTTCCAGAAAGGAATTGGCAACTTGCCCCTAACCACAACAGCTTCCGATGACGCAAAATGACGATTTTTGTTTCAGACTTAAAAATACAAAGGTTTTCCATCTCAGGGGAAAATGAGGGCAGGATGCACGAACCATTCAAAAATACTACTGGGTTTCTAATGATACAAAGCTTCATGCACGTGAGTGTCCCTTTAAGAAAGCAGAGAAGAGCTTTATGGAGAAGAGTGAAGTAGTTCTGTAGAAAGTGGCGTTTTTTGTTTTTTTTATGTTTTGTTCCTAAAGGGCGTCGCTCAGCCATCAATCCAAACCTCTCCTGTGACACCGTCTCATCCATCACTCACAGCGGCGCTCTGTCACACTCGTGGCCTGCTTTTGATGTTATTAACAGAAAAATGGCGTAATGAAGAAAAATGACACTATTAAGCATCCCGCGGGGAAGCCAGAGAGCCTCACGCCCGTTCGGGGGGGGGGGGTTTAATGAGCCTCCGTTTGAGTGTTTACTAGAGTTATGAAAGCAGATGTATTGACCCGATTCCGAGGACATGAATGATGGTCAGCGTCCACAGGGAGCAGGCGTCACTATATGCAGCCGTCACTGCGAGGATGTGAGGGAAATGAAAAGAAATGGGAAGTCGATTTGGTTACACCCCTGATGCGCTAATGATTACTGGAGGTGTTCAATGGTTACTGCTAACAGGAGACGAGAGGAGACGGAGAAAGAGGACGAGGTTTTTCAATCCTGCAGGAAAATGACATTTAATGAGGTCATTGAGAAATTCAGTTCATAAAAGAAAAGATGCTAGAGTCCTCCATCCATCCATCCATTCATCCATTCATCCATCCATCCATCCATCCGTCCATCCATTCATCCATCCATCCATCCATCCATCCATCCATCCGTCCATCCATCCATCCGTTCGTCCGTCCATCCATGCATCCATCCATCCATCCATCCATCCATCCATCCGTCCGTCCGTCCGTCCGTCCATCCATCCATCCATCATCCATCCATCCGTCCAATCTTCCTATTTAAAACTAGTAATGCTTAGTTAAATCCTGGTTGTATATATTCTCATTCTTAGTTTTGATATTTTTAGTGCTTATTTACTTTGTATTTAATATTATATTGTGTTTAAATTTGCTAATATTGTGTTTTTTACTCATATTGTGTGTTTGGACAACCTGCTGCTGTAACGCCACAATTTCCCAGTTTGGGATCAATAAAGTTATTCTATTCTATCCATCCATCCATCCATCCATCCATCCATCCATCCATCCGTCCATCCATCCATCCATCCACCCGTCCATCCATCCATATATCCATCCATCCATCCATCCATCCATCCATCCACCCATATATCCATCCATCCATCCATCCACCCGTCCATCCATCCATATATCCATCCTTCCATCATCCGTCCGTCCATCCGTCCGTCCGTCCGTCCATCCTTCCATCCATCCTTCCATCATCCATCCATCCATCCAATCTTCCTATTTAAAACTAGTAATGCTTAGTTAAATCCTGGTTGTATATATTCACATTCTTAGTTTTGATATTTTTAGTGCTTATTTACTTTGTATTTAATATTATATTGTGTTTAAATTTGCTAATATTGTGTTTTTTACTCATATTGTGTGTTTGGACAACCTGCTGCTGTAACGCCACAATTTCCCAGTTTGGGATCAATAAAGTTATTCTATTCTATCCATCCATCCATCCATCCATCCATCCATCCATCCATCCGTCCATCCATCCATCCATCCACCCGTCCATCCATCCATATATCCATCCATCCATCCATCCATCCATCCATCCACCCATATATCCATCCATCCATCCATCCACCCGTCCATCCATCCATATATCCATCCTTCCATCATCCGTCCGTCCATCCGTCCGTCCGTCCGTCCGTCCGTCCATCCATCCATCCATCATCCATCCATCCATCCAATCTTCCTATTTAAAACTAGTAATGCTTAGTTAAATCCTGGTTGTATATATTCACATTCTTAGTTTTGATATTTTTAGTGCTTATTTACTTTGTATTTAATATTATATTGTGTTTAAATTTGCTAATATTGTGTTTTTTACTCATATTGTGTGTTTGGACAACCTGCTGCTGTAACGCCACAATTTCCCAGTTTGGGATCAATAAAGTCATTCTATTCTATCCATCCATCCATCCATCCGTCCATCCATCCGTCCATCCATTCATCCATCCATCCATCATCCATCCATCCGTTCGTCCGTCCATCCATCCATCCATCCATCCACCCATATATCCATCCATCCATCCATCCATCCATCCGTCCATCCATCCATATATCCATCCATCCATCCATCCATCCGTCCATCCACCCATATATCCATCCATCCATCCATCCATCCGTCCATCCACCCATATATCCATCCTTCCATCATCCGTCCGTCCATCCATCCATATATCCATCCATCCATCCATCCACCCGTCCATCCACCCATATATCCATCCTTCCATCATCCGTCCGTCCATCCATCCATATATCCATCCATCCATCCATCCACCCGTCCATCCATCCATATATCCATCCTTCAATCATCCGTCCGTCCATCCGTCCGTCCGTCCGTCCATCCTTCCATCCATCCTTCCATCATCCATCCATCCATCCAATCTTCCTATTTAAAACTAGTAATGCTAAGTTAAATCCTGGTTGTATATATTCACATTCTTAGTTTTGATATCTTTATTGATTATTTACTTTGTATTTAATATTATATTGTGTTTAAATTTGCTAATATTGTGTTTTTTACTCATATTGTGTGTTTGGACAACCTGCTGCTGTAACGCCACAATTTCCCAGTTTGGGATCAATAAAGTCATTCTATTCTATCCATCCATCCATCCATCCATCCATCCATCCATCCATCCATCCGTCCATCCATCCATCCATCCATCCGTTCGTCCGTCCATCCATGCATCCATACATCCATCCATCCGTCCGTCCATCCATCCATCCGTTCGTCCGTCCATCCATGCATCCATACATCCATCCGTCCATTTGTGCATGTGTGTAATTCAGGCCTGAGTGTGAGAAGCATGTCTCAATAACTGAGTGTAAACCAGAATTATGGATTAGTAAGTATGTTAAAATACAGAGACCTGATGGTAAGCAGCGAGGCCCCTGAACCTCATATTCCTCCATTAGAGTCTGGATATTTCTAAATTTTGAGTCAAACGTGACTCCTTAAATAAAAAAATCCAAACATATGTTATTATTTATCTGTATTTTCTTTGCTGCAGAACGCCACAGAGTAGAAACCCGGCGCTGTGCTCACACTCAGAACAGAGCAGCCATCAGTCCGTGTAGTGGCGCTCTCTTTGAGTCAGATATGAAAACGAGGCGGTGCATACATTCAGCAGATAACAGCTGTGTGATTCAGACGGCCCTCCGATGAGCCAGAGTCTTTTCAGTGAGCACATGTGATCGGCAGAGTCACTGACCGGGCTCCTCGAGGTGCTTCTGCTGCCAAAGACTGTAATTTGTCACCTGAGCGCCCTCGAGGCCGGGGGAAGCCATTACCGACTTGGCAGGAGGAGGTGTAAGCAATCAGTGTCAGCCGTCACGACAGCGCTGTTCATTTACACAGATACACCTCAGCTCACCGAGTCCCATATCTGACTTTTCTCTGTGTGGACAGAGAGCAGACAGCTCTCTATGATGTTTAGAATTTAGACTACAGTACCCATTCTAAACACTAGGTGTCAGAGTTACATACTGCTCCTTTAAACTCTCTGTTTTTTTATCCAAAGCTGTACATTTCTTTATGTTTGCTCCACCTGACTGGTTACTTATTTTCCTCTGATAAAAATATGATGGAAAAATAGGAAGTGAATAAAAACCTTAATTTATATGAATTAATTTGGTGCAGAAATGTGATAAAGGAGGAAAACAGCATGCATCTTGTGTCGTGAGACAAATAAAAACAAAACTCGTGGGTGTTAATTTGATTTCCCCGTGCTGAGTATAAATGTTGTGTGTGGTTAAATGTATCATATGAATTGTATTGAACCCAAACGAGCAGAGACGGAGGTCTGAAGAAAAGGTTTCCACCCTGTAAGACAGACGTGGAGAGGTGGAGGAGGAATCAGGCGTGATCCAGATGATGATTTGTTTTCTACTAAATATTGATTTCTTTCGGCCTATAAAGATAAATCAGGGCCTCCTCTGGGTCGCTCCGCTTAGTTAGCTTCTAATTTAGCATTCTTGTAAACAAACCATTTGTTATCGGTGACCCCGGCTTCTTATGTCGTCACTGTTACACTCTGAAATACCTCTTTTGCTCCAGAAAGGGAAGAAGTCAACACAGGCCCTGTTCTGCAAACGAGGGTGCAAAAGGAAGCATTGCACCCTCATTTCAAATTGAATGGACGCTTCTGAGTGAGTCAGATTCCGTTTAACACAGCCGTGGTCTGATGGTCACGACAGCTGCTCGTTTCCTGTCCTACCCGTCATTTGCAACGAGGCACGCAGCAGCAGGGTTTTCCTTCAGTGAATCCCTGTCGGCTACTTTAGCCTAGAGTTGTGGCTGTGAGGGATCCTGGATATCAAAAAAAATGGATGAAGCAGCGAACACCAACAACAGTGCCTCCTCTGCTGCAGACACTCGAGCAGTAAACCGCCACCAGCCGGCAGCCGTCCACTAGTCCCAGATGTCTTTGTCATAACACTTTATAGTCTTTATATTCTGCTGTGATCCCAGTCAGATAAGGCAACCAGAGAGCCAACATGGCGTCCACTACTTGCATAACTCTCCAAAAAAGTCGTTGACGAATGGCCGACCTCACAGTGACGATGTCTATTATTTATAAAGCTTTTCATGTTTAAATCAAACCTAACACGTCATGTGTTGCCCATTACTTCTACTTTTTGTCAGGACTTAATGTCCCGCAGAGGCTCAAAAAGAAAGCCTCACGTCCACCTGACAGCGCTGAAATCACGGCGGCGCTCCGACCTTGGCCGGTCGGGGTGCGGTGATGCCCGGAGGCTCGCTCATTAATCCTGGAACATAGTGGACATGTGGTTCTGTCCCGGTGGAGCGGGGGAAGATGGATGACGCCGACCGACAGGAAGTGGTCGATAGGATGAAGTAATGGTTACAAAATTCAGATGATGAAAAGAAGTATGTGCAGCTACCTCCCCGTGAAAACCTGAAATCATACACTCGTTATGCTTAGAAAACCTAGAGATAGAGCAGATAGAAGCAGGCCGGCTCAGCGAGTGTAACGTGATGAATTAACGCTGACACCCTTAAGAGGTTTTTAACATGACGGAGTGTGACATCACAGCCCGCACATCTTTACACACACAGAAACACGAGGTGGACACGCGGCCTCACCAGTTTCCTTACAATGTTTTCTGAAGACACTCTGCATTCAGATTATACTCTTTTTATTATATATCCTCTCTCCTCTCTCCTCTCTCCTCTCCTCTCCTCTCCTCTCCTCTCCTCTCCTCTCCTCTCCTCTCCTCTCCTCTCCTCTCCTCTCCCCTCCCCTCCCCTCTCCTCTCCTATCCTCTCTCCTATCATCTTTCCCATCCTCTCCTCTCCTCTATCCTATGTCCTCTCTCCTATCCTCTCCTCTCTTCTCTCCTATCATCTTTCCCATCCTCTCCTATCCTCTCCTATCCTCTATCCCATCCTCTCCTCTCCTCTATCCTATGTCCTCTCTCCTATCCTCTCCTCTCCTCTATCCTATGTCCTCTCTCCTCTCCTCTCCTCTCTCCTCTCGTCTATCTCCTCTTCTCTCTATTCTTTATGATATCCAGGTGAGTAAGAGAGGAATGAATCCATTGCAAACAAACACCTGCATAATTTCTAAATTGCAAAAACATAAACAGTATTATCTCTTCATCATTAAACACAACAAATAACCAAACAGAGGAGGCGGGACTTAATGACCTGTACCGCATCCGGCCAGCAGGGGGAGCTTCAAATGTTCTTGCTTCACTTTACGGAAGCTGTCGTGTTGTCCATATTTTTAGTCTGTTCAGAAGCACCTGAAGGATGAGTGGAGTGTCACTGTGACGTTCAGGTACACTTTATAAAAACCTTTTTTTTTAAATGCTCTAAACTCATCGATGTGCAGACGTCTTCCCTCTCTCTCTCTTTTCTTTTTGCATAGTCGTCCATGTAGCACAATAAGGTGCTTAATCATTGCATCCCCCTCCCACACACACACACACACACACACACACACACACACACACACACACACACACACACACACACACACACACACACACACACACACACACACACACACACACACACACACACACACACACACACACACTAAGCATGAGCTGACATGCATTGTGCGTCTCCATGGCAACAGCTGCTCATTCCACTCTCACACTGGAGTATCCCTTCGTCTCCAAATCACCATGGAGACACCTGTTCGCCAGTCATATCTCGTCTGTGTGTGTGTGTGTGTGTGTGTGTGTGTGTGTGTGTGTGTGTGTGTGTGTGTGTGTGTGTGTGTGTGTGTGTGTGTGTGTGTGTGTGTGTGTTTCCACGGGGGTGAGCGGGTTCAGAGCGGCGCGTGTGGTGTGATTTTATTGGCTGGTTGTCAGAGTGTTTCCTCTGTTCACAGCATACGGCGCTCGGTGTAAACAGAGAATCCTCGCCTCGACTGCATCGACATGAAGCGTCTGCTGCCTGCAACGGCGTCGGCGCCCGCCGCTAACCCGCCCACAGCCGAGGTCTGTGCATCGGACGGACGAACCCACGAATACAAACGTTCACTTTCATGATGAAGTGACAGTTTGGATTGAACACAAACGCAGAAATAAGAAGACAAAGATAAAAAACAGCAGGGACAGGAAGTCAGACACCGAAATAACATTATGGTGCGTTCAGGTTGACCTCGTAAGTGGGAAATTCCCAGTTCCCAGTCGTAAGTATCAACTGGAACGCCCCCTGAAGTCGTAATCACAACTCGTAAACTCAGAGTTAAAAAAGTAGTCCGAGTTCAGATCCAATATGGCCGCTACGTGCATGGAAAGAGATGTTTAATCTGCAGCTGTTTATTAGCAGCTCAGTCGACTTCTTTCACATTTTAAACATAAACTTTGAATTTCAACCGACAATGTTGAATTTGTAGGAATTCAGAGAATAGGAGTGTGATGAATCTGTAAAGAGACATCCTCTACCAGAGAGCTCATGTGATGTTCTGCTGGGAGACGATGTGAGCAGGGGTTTGGTTTTTGTTTATTTCAGTCAGAAGAGACGGAGACCTGCAGTGAACCGGCGTGTCCCCGAGGCCAGCGGCAGCCAAAGGACGGAGGGGTTGATTGACAGGCTTTGAACGTCTGAACTCAGCCAGCAGTCAGCTGCTCCACGTCCTCAAATCCAAACCTCTTGATGCTTCTCCTCTTTTCTGTGTTCACTGAGGTGTCCCACGTCATGTAAAATCAGGTTTTTAAAATAATCCTCCCTCCTGATTGGCCGACTTATCAATACCTCTTTCATTGAGTCAAAAGCTGCATGACTTCTGAACCTGTGTCGAGAGCTGGAGAAAAATGAAACCTCCCAACAGCCAATCAGAGAGATTCCTCTCACAGATCGTCGATTCAACATGTGGAATCAGCCAAAAACAGGCCGACAGGTAGCGACGGAGCTGGACAAACCACAAAAACTAAGGCGACGACCGCTCACCGACGGCGTGTCAGGGCCTTAAGAGGAAAAGGACGCAGAATGTCGTCTGACACCAAAGAGGCTCTATATGTTGCGTTATACCTCACAAACCTTTCTCAACTAGCGTGTAATAAATTACCCTCACCAATGTAAGCCATTTGGCAACAGCCTACAGTCGTCATGGTAACAGTTGAAAACACAAACACATGCTAACAACAACGGACTGAAGAAGCTGCAGCAGAGTCATAGTTGTGCGAAACCTGGGAATATTTATGAATCTTGTGACTCCACATGGTTCTTTTGGGTTCTCACATTTTGGGTCTTCTGACCCCCCTCTGACTGTAGGGGGGGGGGGGGGGGGGGGGGTCTCCTGTGGGTGTCTTAAGCAAATCATGTTTCTTTAAATTGGCTACTTCAATGTGAAAATTCCTAAAAGCTTGAACAACTTTTGTCAATTAAAAATGTGAAAACCAATCAGCTGCAAGAACAGCCGATGACATCATCCCTGTGTGTCTGCAAAAAGCGGTTTGTAAAAGAGAAAAACAGCGAATGTGCACTTTATGCCACTTTGAGATCATGATAAATATTCTGTTTATGTGTCTTCCTGTTTTGTCCTCAGCTTGTGTCCTGCAGGTCGAGGCGGTGCAGGAATCTGTTTGAGTGCACGCCTTCAGAGCTCTCCGCGGGGCCTCGAGGTCATCCTGGGATACGTCTGTTCCTCCAGCCGTGAAGGAGCCAAAACGCCACCTGAGCTGTCTCATTTCCTAACACTAAAACGCCAATTCATCACAGCACAATTTCCCCCGAGAGAGAGAGAGAGAGAGATGATATTAAAACCACATCTTTTGTTTCCTGGAGGTGTGATGCTGCAGCCTGCAGGCCGCTGCTGTCCAACAGCGTGTGAAGCCTTTTTATGCGAGTAAGCACCGCCCCCCACCCGGGAAACCGAGAAATCCATCAAATGACGATTTAAGGCATAAAAAAAGTGACTTCAGAATAAAAACAAGGCCAAACTAAAGGTGCCGATTGTGCAGAAATGTAGCACTGAAGCCGTAACTCTGGAGGTGGAATCGATTCCTTTTCTGCATTAAGTCTGATTAAATCTCTCTCTGTGTGCACCTAGCGTTCATTTTTTTAGCGCGTACCAGCGTGTTTTTTTAAAAACTGTTTTCAGTGAGGAGAGAGCGTTTGCAGCACTCCAAGTGCTTCTTACTTCTCAGAAAGGCGATGTTGACATCACAGACGCTCTTTTCCAAATGAGATATTCCCCGTTTTTTTTGACACCGTATTGTGTCTCGCTCCACGGGGGGGTCGGAGGTGTCTCCAATGTTCCCATCTTTATCTCTCATGAGGTCATAATGGTGCAGTCAAAGCAAACAGCAGAATAAGCTGGAGCGCTGGTTCGATTGAAACGACTTCTCAGTTAATATATAATAATAATAATAATAATAAAGTTTATTTATAAAGCACTGAGTACAGAAAAAATTAAAATCCCAACAGTCAAATACACAACAATGAAATCCTATTAAGAAAAAAACGTTGAAAAATAAAACAACAGCGCAGCGATCAGCCAATGAAGAGAGAAACAACCGAGACTAAGATAAAACAAATAAAACATCCTGGATGAAACGAGGATCATAAGAAGCCTTACGATAAAAATGTGTTTTTAAAAGAAGATACTGATGTAATTAAAGGTCCCATATTCTTCTTTTTCTGGTTTTATCTGCTCTTTAGTGTGTTTCAAGTGTCCTGTGCATGTTTAGGCACATCTATGTGCAGAAATTAAAAGTCCGTGGAAACGTGGCTTCTCCTACGTCCTCCTGTTAGCTGTAGCATTAGCTGCATGTAACGCTCGGTTCTAGCCCCCCTCGATAAAAATGTGTCAGTGTGAGATCACTGATCTAAGTCCATTGGCTCGTTGTGGCCCTGCAGCTCATGTTGCTAATGTTTATGCTCCCCTTGGACGGAGCCAGTGGCTGCATTCCAAATATGGTAAAAGAGGCGGGACATTTCCGAGACATGTGCTGAGCAACTGACCAATAACGACAGAGCGGATCGGCAGACCAATCAGAGCAGACTTGGCCCACGTGGGGTCTAACAGTGTGGGCTCAACAGAGTGCAGCTGACGGACTCAGAGCGTAGAGGGAGTTTTTTTAACTTTATCTATTGTGAACGTACAAAAGGAGGAACATAGATTAAATATACGAACCCCAAAAAGGGCAGAATATGGGCTCTTTAAAGACAACAAGTGGGCAGACAGACTCTCTGGTCGAGGGTCTGTACTTCACAACTATCAGCGTTAGCGTAAGATGAAAGCTCGACTAGCGTACAGGTAGCTAGCAGGATTATAAACGCCACCTGGTGGACACAGAAGGTACTAAAAGAGCGACACACTGACTGCACATGAAGACAGTAGAAATGTTTATTCTGTGCTGTAAAGACATTAAATAGTCTCTCCCTCCTGTCTCCACATAAATATATTTTCTGACAAAGTATTCCTCACATCGCCACGAGAGGAGACCCGGTCGCACTCTGCCGTCCACACACACACACACACACACACACACACACACACACACACACACACACACTAACACACACACACACACACACACTCTCTGGACGCGCTGAGTGTGATGTATGCGTCTGGTTATCTTGGGAAATAAACTGTTAAAACGCAGCAGAAATAGATTTCTCACAGACTGGATGTGGAGTCATAAATCTGAGTGAGACGACGGCGGCGGCGGCGGCGACTGAGGTGTCTCCGGGTTGTCAGCTGAGGTCTCGGCTCGACGGGAACAGTTGGGGGTTTATTTATTTACGTGTGATTTCACCCAGAATCCATCTGGCCTGACTGACTCTCACTGTGAAGATCAACACATAGACATGCAGACAGACGTGTGGTTAAATACGTGCAGAAGTAAAGACGGCGGGGAGATGAACTACGGTGGCTGACAAGGTTTTAACGCACTGCAAAAGGCAGAAGGTTTTTCATAATGAAGGGAAAAGTGCGAGATATCGGAAAAGACGCCGTTTCAAAGGCGTGAACAAGAATTCTCATCAGGCACAACTAAAGACGCACGCTGCAAATGATCAAACATGGTGCAGAAAACATGATCAAATAATGCAAAGTCAAAAACACACAAATCAAGGACACTAATGCAACAGAAAACCCCGCATAATAAAACTGTAACGGTTCAAAACCAGACTCAGTTGCAGAGGAAAGTCCAGGACACAAAAAGCAGATCGTAAGAAAAAAAGATTCTTTACTGAACAGTTTGTTGGTCAAACACAAGAAGACAGTCAGCGAGGGCAGAAAAACCCAAGAAGGGCAAATCCACAAAATCCAAAAATCCAATCAAAGGTCAAAACCGGGCAAGGTAACACAGGGTGAATAAATCTGGAGGGCATGAAACACTATGACAACCTGGCAGAGGACTGGTGGAAACACAGGGGTTTAAATACAGGTCGGACATATGAGAGATGAGACACAGGTGTGTTGGAACAAAAGGTGAGAAGCAGAACAATGACAGGAAGTCAGACTAGAATTCAAACACAAGCAGCCACACAACAAAACTAAAACAGGAAGTGAACATAACATACAAAAAAAAACAAAACACAACACCCATGAGGACCTTCAGCTTTAGGTTGAACCTTTAAACTTTTAGAAGTAGATTTTTATATTCCATACTACAATCTGAATGGTCGCTAAATTAAGGTAAATGTAACAAAGCACAAAAGTGAAGTGAGACTGAAATCTGCTTTAAAAGAAACCAACAAACACCGGACACGCTCACGAGTTAAAGCTGACCCAAACACCACGCTCCTCCTTCCATCTGAACTTTCATCTTTCATCTTTGTCCCCGTTTAATCTCTTTTTTACCCCAGAAGACCTTTTTTTTTTCTCTTCTCTGCTTCTGTGTAACCTGTGAAGAACATCCTGTTCCTCATTTCACTAATTCCCTCCCCGGAGGAAAAACCAGATCACATTGTTTACAGTTTTTATAATCTTTCTAAATTCAGCGCCGCGCACAGAGTCGGAGTCAGAGAGAGGATTCAGGCAGAGCTTACTTAGAGATGATTTATTCTGTGAGTCTTTAAAGGAGCAATATGTAGAGAGTGAGATGATAAAGGTATCTTACTATCAGACATTAAGGAAACATGCTATGTTGAAGTGCTGGCTTCTCTGACAACAATGCAGCAGCCAGTATGTTCTCCTTCTAACTTTAGATTCTGCTCCTGAATGCTCTGGATTTGTTTGGACCAGAGAAGGTAGGCGCTTTTAAGACACCCCCACACGGCCGTTTTGGACGCCCCTCGGTTTGTCAGATATGAGAGCAGTTATCAGGTCAACAGGTGTTGCAGTGATGGAAGCGGTCAAGAGAAGTGGTTCAGATAGAAGTGATTGTACCCGACCTAAAAAGCCTCTGCATGTTTCTAATAAGCTCCACGAGCAGAAACGTGCTCAAACTAGGATCAATATTGGAGATGCTTTTGAAAAATGGAGAGAGGTTAGAACACAGAAAGGTTTACAGACCCATGCAGAGCTGGATAAACACTGAAGCTTCTCCTCTCTCTCGCTCTTTCTCTCTTTCGCTCTCTCTCTCTCTCTCTCTCTCCTCTCTCTCTCTTTCTTTCTCTCTCTCTCTCTCTCTCTCCTCTCTCTCGCTCTCTCTCTCTCTCTCTCTCTCTCTCTCTCTCGCTCTCTCTCTGTCTCTCTCTCTCTCTCTCTCTCTGTCTCTCTCTCTCTTTCTCTCTCTCCTCTCTCTTTTTCTCTCTCTCTCTCTCTCTCTTTCTCTCCCTCTCTCTCTCCTCTCTCTCTTTTTCTCTCTCTCTCTCTCTCCTCTTTCTCTCTCTCTCTCTCTCTTTCTCTCTCTCTCTTTCTCCTCTCTCTCTTTTTCTCTCTCTCTCTCTCTCTCTCTCTCTCTCTCTCTCTCTCTCAGTCTGGGTGGGATTTTAGGAACTGGTATGTGATGCATGCAGATGCTGCAGGATTTAACACTGCATCTGATTAACCCACTTTTTCAAGCTCCACATGCTGTGTCTGTGTCTGAAATATTAAAGATCAATCCAAAACACATCAGAGCAGCAGAAACATCTGCAGAAAGAGCGTACTCATTCATCGTTATGTTCACAGACTGATGGTCTCTGTCCCTAAAGTAAGTCCAGCTCAAATGACCTTCATATTTACCCTCAAAGCTTTCTCATTCTAGAGGGTCCTTCTGTTACTTTTCTTAAGACATAAAAAGAGAAATAGTTTTCTGTGGGGTTTGATAAATAAAACACATGCTTCATGACTTCGAGGCCTCCTGTGGTTTCTTATGATGCCATTAGTCTCATGAATCAAAACAAATTAACCTCTAAAAAAGCAGTGTCAGAAAAAATAAATCTGCTGCTTTCTGCATCTTTAATAGACTCACCCAAACAAACGTGCATGAAAAAGCCCCGAACGCTCCACTTTCTCTCCTCGTTTCAATTATCTTTCTTAATGGCGGTGAGCTCAAAGCGAGGGCGGAGAACATTTCTTTAAAGACTCTCTTTAGAGACTCCCTGAGCCTCAGATCAGACACGCAGTGAGTGAGTGAACACCACCTCTTAAAAGTCTGAGAGCCGCAGTGACGGAGCAGAGAGATCCAGGTGGAGACGCCACGCCATGACCCGAGGTTCTGACCAATGAGGAGGGACGAAGGAGCGGCATCAGGATGGTCGGCAGACAGCGGCAGAGAGGAAACTTCAGACTGGAGAAAAAGTTTAGACAGGAACGTGCATGCTGGGTAAAAAACGAGTTGCCTCGTGTCCTAGTATGCAAACTCAACTTTGACCTCTTCTCAGTGGATCATTCAGGGAAAAACACATTCACACGGCGGTTGAGGATGGATGAGTGTGGTGGTGGTTTAGGGGACGACCGATGGAGGTGGCTGAGCATCAGGCGCTGTTTGCATTAAAAAGTAAAAACTCATCAGCTACATCCACTTAACAAACTTTCACTTTTTTTTTTTCCTCTAATGAGCTTTGACGATGTCGAACAAATCAGAGACTTCGTGCAGATTATGAATGAGTGGGAATCCCTCAGCGCTGCACAGCCGCTGAGCTCATTCATCACGGCTGCCTCAGAGGGACAGCACAGTGTGTGTATGTGTGTGTGTGTGTGTGTGTGTGTGTGTGTGTGTGTGTCCGGGGTAAAGAGAGAACACTATCAGGATGTTTTAGGGATCAGGGTGCGCTACAATTCTTGTCGTAGAGACGTAAAACAAAGTGATTCCGCACAGTATCAGTACAGTGAAGGTCGGAGGGAATCAGCTGATCTTTAAATCTCTCAGGTGAACTCTGAGGTGAGTCCAGGTCAAAGCGTGTAGATCCCTCCTGAGCTCACAGGATGAATCTGTCAGCCGGGGGGGAGAGCAGAGCAAACTCTCATGTGGAGCTCAAACCGGATTGTTTCAGTTCCTAACACCTCGCTTTGTTCTTCTGTTTTTGAAAGAAAAAAAACTCACCTGGGGGCGTTCAGGTGGACTCCGTCCCTTTCTTCGCACTGGAGAAGATTTATTTGTTGTCTGTGGCAATCTGGATATCAAGGTTTCTGTTTATTCCACTTCCTGTTGTTGTCGTTGTTTTTTCTGCCTTGTTAATTATGGCGTTGTTTTTTTCCCCTCCCTCGAGTTGTTTTTTGTTTCCTGTCAGCAGTTCACTACAAAGTTCATTTTCTAGAAAAAAAACTCCCTTTTGCACTTTTTAAGACGAGAAAATATGAAGTCAGGCTGTGCAATATGTCGCATTGAAGTAGTCTAGTCTAACAACGATGATTTTAAATGCATTTTAAATGTGTAAAATAAAATAAAAATAAAAAGGGGCGGGTGATAAAGAAGTTTGAACGACTTAAGCTAACTGAGCATTCTTTATTCTATTCTATGCCTGGGGACTTTTTAAAGATATATAGAGTCCTGTGATTGGCTGTCATCCTCATAAAAGACTTCAAGTCGTTTGTCATCAGTGGGTGGAAACCTTCAGAACCAGTGGATTCTGTCCTTTAACCTTGATGACACCACGATGCACACATGACCTCGGGTATGGAAATGAATTATACGCATGTATATGTGAAAGCATGCATATCATGTATTAATAATCTGTATGTTGACCTTCGACCTCTGGACCCTCCAAATTATCTCCGCATGTCTCAGTGTGTCGTCGTCTATCGCCTGGCTGATGAAAACTTGCGTGTTTTTCCTGCCTGAACTCGTACGACTCGTTGATATCCATTTAATTTACAAACATCGTGATCCATATTTAACGACCCTCCCAGCGGCTCCGTGTTCAGCGCTGCGCCTGAGAGTTCACTCTTTGTTTGTGAATGTTCTTTTCTTCAGTCACGTTGTAAATGGTTTTTCGCTCTTATCTCCAGCAGCGTCTCGTTTTTCTGTTTCTGCAGCTTCCAGAAGGTCTTTGTGTTTCCACATGAGTCTGTAACCCAACATGTTTCAGAATCAGTCATCAGCTGCTCAGAGACGACTTCTTTAATGTCACTAGTCAGAGAGCTCATTGGATGGTTCCCAGTTCAGTGTGTTCACGTGTTCTTAGTTTGAAAAGTCTGAATGTTTGTAACAACAACAAAAATCAAAAAGAAAGTATGTTATCATGAAAGGAAATACTAGGCTGCTGCACTGTTGTCAGAGAAGCCTGCACTTCAACATTCCTTAATGTCTGATCAGACAGTAAGCTCACTGATTGGTCCTTTAATGCATCATGTCGAGGTGTTGATATCTGTGACGTCTGCTGGCCTCATTATTGCTTCATCCCTCGGTCTCAGGCTAAATGAAACCACTAATCCTCAGAGAGTTTTACATCAACAACTTCTCCAAAATGTTTGACCTACATAGATTAAAATCCGACAAGCTCCAAAGCGTTTTAGTGAAAATAATAAATTCTGGGATTTGAATTGAATAAAGAAAAACCTCGTCTTCAAGTGAATAAAAGGATGAAATGTCAGAGGAAGTTTTTAAAAAGCTGCTCACCAGAGTTCAGCCGCAGTTCAGCTTCACCTGAGGAATCTCAAGTTTCACCACCAAGATCCCAAAAACCTTCAACATGTGTCGCTTCAGTCAGCCTGCTGCAGACACCTCCCTGAACACTCCTCCAGCTCACATGTTCACTCTCATAACTCAAAGAATTAAAAGCTTTTACTGAGCATGATCGTGTTTTATTTAAGGTTTGAGTTTCTGGATTTTGTTAGATCAGGTGTTTCCTGTTCAGACCTTTTCATTTGGCCAATAACAACCTTCCACTCCCAGCCTACAACAGCCAATGAGAGCCTGAGCCTGACCTTTCTTGTAGCCGATGATATTCTGAACATGTGGATGTGCTGAGTGTGGATGGGTGCTAAGTGTGGATGGGTGCTAAGTGTGGATGGGTGCTAAGTGTGGATGGGTGCTGAGTGTGGATGGGTGCTGAGTGTGGATGGGTGCTAAGTGTGGATGGGTGCTAAGTGTGGATGGGTGCTGAGTGTGGATGGGTGCTGAGTGTGGATGGGTGCTGAGGACCGATGGGTGCTGAGGACCGATGGGTGCTGAGGATCGATGGGTGCTGAGGACCGATGGGTGCTGAGTGTGGATGGGTGCTGAGGACCGATGGGTGCTGAGGACCGATGGGTGCTGAGGATCGATGGGTGCTGAGGACCGATGGGTGCTGAGGACCGATGGGTGCTGAGGATCGATGGGTGCTGAGGATCGATGGGTGCTGAGTGTGGATGGGTGCTGAGTGTGGATGGGTGCTGAGGACCGATGGGTGCTGAGGACCGATGGGTGCTGAGGATCGATGGGTGCTGAGTGTGGATGGGTGCTGAGGACCGATGGGTGCTGAGGATCGATGGGTGCTGAGGATCGATGGGTGCTGAGTGTGGATGGGTGCTGAGGATCGATGGGTGCTGAGGACCGATGGGTGCTGAGGATCGATGGGTGCTGAGGACCGATGGGTGCTGAGGACCGATGGGTGCTGAGGATCGATGGGTGCTGAGTGTGGATGGGTGCTGAGGATCGATGGGTGCTGAGGATCGATGGGTGCTGAGTGTGGATGGGTGCTGAGGATCGATGGGTGCTGAGGACCGATGGGTGCTGAGTGTGGATGGGTGCTGAGGATCGATGGGTGCTGAGGACCGATGGGTGCTGAGGACCGATGGGTGCTGAGGACCGATGGGTGCTGAGGATCGATGGGTGCTGAGGACCGATGGGTGATGGAGGTAGTGAGTGGAGGGACAGGGTCAGTTCAGGACTGTGAGCAGCTCACTTCTGAAGCAGGAAACAGATTCATCTAATTGGAGCGATAAATCAAACCTGATGTTTAGAAACGTTCTTCAGTAGATGATTAGATCACGGATAGGAGCGTCTCGTTAAGAGTGCAAAGACACATGCACCTTCTAAAAGCAGCAGGTATGTACAGTCACTGTGCTTTCACACCTCACATTCTGCAGAGTCATGATGCTCACACACTCTGCAGCCCCGGTGTGATGTGTGGTGATGTTTCTCCTGGGAGCGAGGTGCTGCTGCGTTCGGCATTTTTTTGCTGCCATGGCGACTGAAAGACTGCAGACAGGGGGAATAAAAAAACAACTTGTTTTACCCATTTATCCTCCCTCCCTCCCTCCCTCCTTCTCTCCCTCCTTCTCTCCCTCCCGGGCTTGCAGTCATATTTAGAGCGCAGACCTGCTCTCTCCACGGGGAGTAAATGTGGTAATTAGTGCTTTTATTTCACTCAAACGCCGACCGGCTGCAGTTATCGCTCAGCATTTTGTATTTTCTGACGGGAACTTCAAACAAATTCTGTGTCAGAAATCTGCTTTTTCATGTATAACATAATACAAATTAAAGGCAGACTCATGTAACAATTCATTGTTGTAGTTGTGCATTTTTCATCATAATTACTCTCAGTTTTCCTCGTCTTTTAACAAGTTGCTGCTGAATATGAAAGAGCATCATTCCCCCCAGTCTGAACGCTGCGAGCTGAAGGCTGCACACAGATGAAAGCGTTCTTCTTCTCTTGTGTGAAGCGTCTGTGAAGCAGGAAGAAGGCACTATGAGCTCCTCGCTGCAGAGATGCAACACCAACAAAGAAGAGACGAGGTTTAGACGTTTCAGCAAGAGACACATGAGCACAGGTAGGGTTTAAATCCAGAAGGAAATTAGAGCGGGGAATTTACACTAACCAACAAAAGGATATATAGAAAGCTGGCATCAAATGTCAGATCAGAAACCTTTTCTACTTCTTAAAGGTCACATTATGCTAAATCCACTTCACCATGTGTCTCTAACTCTAATGTGTCTCTAGTCTGTCCACAACCCCCCAATCATGAGAAAAGTCCATCCTCTCCATCTTTTGCCTGCTCCACTTTTCAGAAAATGTGTGCTCAAACAGGCCGTTTGGAGACTTTCCCTTCATGACATCACAAAGGGCAGTAGCCCCTCCCCCAGGTGGGTGACACTCCCACAGCTAGGTGTTTGTTCTGCCCTCTGAGTCTGCCTTCTCACCGTAAACAATAGGACATGGAGCGAGAAAGACTGAGACACCCAAGCCCTTCTAGAGAGGGGGCGTGGTCAGACACAGCTCATTTACATATTTAAAGGTACAGACACAGAATCAGCATCTGCAAAAAGGACAGAGACGGTTCTTCATGAGAAAGCTGAGGAGTTGATGTCGACAGATCTATTCCCTAAACGATTTTTATTCATATTTTAATGAGTCCATTTTAACTTTTTATGATGATCTGTTGGTTTGGTAATCTCAACAACATCAACAAAAAAACAGGCGGGGAAATAAAGTTAAGCTTTCCTGAAAGTTTGTCGGCGGTGACTTGAATGAGCCAATCAGAAGCCATATCTGAGGTCTTTTGTCCCATCAGCAGTCGGGTTTCTAAATAAGCTGTAGACGTTAATACTCTGGACTGACGGTGTTTGTTCCTCTTATCGTACTCAAGATTTGGGACGATTTGTCAACCCTGATGTGAAGTATCTTTGTGTTTTCTTAAGTTTCAGTACTTTCTGATACCATGGATCTTTAAAATAAAGAGTCAGAAAGTTTCAAAACAAAAAACAGGAAAAGTTTGTTCTTAACTTTTCACCTCTGCTGGAGACTCGAGCTTTCAGAGACGAGTTTCAGAAAAACCTTTTTTGTGAGTCATAAAAGTCACATAGAAGCTAAAAAAAAGAAAGTGAAACTCCTCGCCCGTCAACTCTGACGATTCACCTGATTTACACAGAGACACTGAAGAGAGAAAGCGAGCGCCTGCTGCTCTCAAGGTCGCTCGCAGAAAAGCTAAAGTAAAGAGAGGTGCGCCCGGCCGTGTTTCAGACTGCACAGTCACTGCAGAGGGAGCGTGGGACCCCGTCGTGACAGCAGCAGCTGACTCACTTTTTATTGAGAGCGCTGTCGTTCCATACGTTCTCTGCTGCGGGGACTCGTTCTTCATTTACTTGTTGCACGCTCAGTGCTGCAGGAATAAATCAATCTCCCTTTTTTATTTGCTTTCCAGACGGACTTCTGTGTCTTTCACGACTCTGCAGCGCTCAGAAGAGGAGTGAAGTGAACCAGGGAGCTGAACGAAGTCAATGAAACTCGCTTGTCATCTCAGCGTCAATCAGACGATCTGACCCTGAGATGACGAGCGAGTTTCATCGACTTCCTGTCGGTTTCGCTCTGACCCTGAACTCGGCCCCCAGCAGAGCCTGGACCTGGTATGATGGATTCATCATTACAGTCTGTATGTGTTCCTGTCTGTCTGATGAATTGACGAGCTTCAGCTGATCCTCTTTGTTTAAACTTCAGTCCTGCTCTGAACGTGTCGGGTCACAGAGTCAGACCGCGTTTGGAGCTGACATTTTGATTTGACGTCGCAGGTCGCTGAACTGTTCAAACATTAAACTAAATATTTAAGTTTTTCTGTACAAAGCAAAATAAAACAGCAAACTCCCGGAGCTCAGGCGGGGTTTGTAAAGAGTCTAACTTGGTTCTTTACTATAAAATTATTTGAACGCTCTGAATCGATTATAACGTGAGTTAACCAAACTGTTGGTTCCTCTGGATCCTTGATCCCCCCCCCCCAACTCGTCTGTCCCTATCCTTCTTCCTGTATCTCCCTCTATCTAATTTTTCAAACCGGGTGGAATGCAGATGGTTGTTCTTCATGAATTTGGTTGTCTGCCTCTTAAAAGGAAATCTTTTTCCGTTGCCACGGTAACGTTGCTACCTGTTGCTCAGTGCTCATAAAGGGTTAATGTCCATCATGTCTGTGTAATATAATCATGACTAAGGTCTTCTGTGATGTGTGATGAATTGGCGCTTTACAAGTAAACACGTGACTGGTTACATCTGACACTGGAGCTGCACAGTCGTCTTATCCAATAAAGGCCCAAAACTTCAAAAGATGTGGTGCTCCAAGTCTGACCAATGGAGTTTTCTCTCCTGTGTTTATGAATTAAGAACAAATGAGATCAAGTTTCTGAGCGTGTAATTCAAGTTTTAGTGTTCATTTCTGCAAGAGAAAAGTCTAAGAGAAAAAAAGTTAAGAGAGGAGAGCTCCTTTTGAAACAGATAATTCAAAAACACTCAAATCACACTTTCCGGTTAAGAGATTAAACATAAATAACCTTATTCATCATGTTTCAGTCAGAGAGTTCCAGAGTCCACAGAGTGAAGGAGAGACGTCTTCACTCCCTCACAGATCTTATTTTAATCCGTACAGGTGAAGAAAGAAACACTGAGTCATGTAGTGTCTGTCGCAGCTCGGACCGAAACCTCGTCTCTCTGAAGAAATCCCATGTTCCCTTTGTGAATCACCGCGTCTCAGACAGGTGGAGACGCCTGCGTGGGTGAGAGCCGCTGCTCCGCTCAGGACCTCGGTGAGAAACCGCAGTCTGCTCCGAGATGACGGAAAATAGCAGCTGCAATAAATTCTGGGTCATTTTGTTGCAGCGTGCACAAGAGAGTTTAAAGAGTGGCGTTCAGGGACACATGTAAGAGTTAGAGAAACATGGTGAAGTGTGTTTACTATTTTTCATAATATTTGACCTTTGAACCTTTCAAAAACTTTCCACTCTTTAAACATCAGTCAGAAAACTTTCCCCTGCTTCAGTATGTGAAACGAACCGCTCGACAGTTTGTGGAAACAGCTGACCTGTCACATTTCAGACGATGGTGTCTGACCCCTCTGCTGTCCTGAAACATCAACATTCAGCCTGGAGACATTTTTAAAGTTTAAAAAAAGAAGAAGCTTCTTCTGAGGACAGATCAGCAGTAAGAAACTCCGGACAGACACTTTGTGAGCCAGCCGCTCTGTTCTCTGTGATCCAATTAACCAAGGTCACTCTGCACACACTAATTACTGCTGTTGGCTCAAACCGCCGAGCACGGACGGACGAGCTGCAAGGTTGCACGGGCAAAGGGGGACTTGAACTTCTGCCACAGGAACTGGACGGGTCAGGGAGAGAGAGTTTTATTTCCACAAAGTTCAATGTGACAGCAGGAGTTCAAGAGCTCCTCTGAACACGAGGTAAATCTGAAAACCTGAGATGGTTTCCAAAGAGACGGAAAGACATTTATTAAAGATGCTGAATCTTATTCAAATGATTTTGATCATTCTAACAGTATTTTTACCTTTCATAGGAAGGATGAAGCTCAAAGGCCCTTAGATCACATGAGAACTACAAGATCACAAGAGAACTACAAGATCACATGAGAACTACAAGATCACAGGAGAACTACAAGATCACAAGAGAACTACAAGATCACAAGAGAACTACAAGATCACAAGAGAACTACAAGGTCACAGGAGAACTACAAGATCACAGGAGAACTACAAGATCACATGAGAACTACAAGATCACAGGAGAACTACAAGATCACATGAGAACTACAAGATCACAGGAGAACTACAAGATCACAAGAGAACTACAAGATCACAAGAGAACTACAAGATCACAGGAGAACTACAAGATCACAAGAGAACTACAAGATCACAGGAGAACTACAAGATCACAGGAGAACTACAAGATCACATGAGAACTACAAGATCACAGGAGAACTACAAGATCACAAGAGAACTACAAGATCACAGGAGAACTACAAGATCACAAGAGAACTACAAGATCACATGAGAACTACAAGATCACAGGAGAACTACAAGATCACAAGAGAACTACAAGATCACAGGAGAACTACAAGATCACAAGAGAACTACAAGATCACAAGAGAACTACAAGATCACAAGAGAAAAAAGAGAAAAACGTGTCTTTCTGAGAATGATCTGTTTATTAATTTTGACATTGTGTTATATTTAGAAATTGACTGGAGACTATGTGTGTTTCCTCATCCGACTTCCTCTCAGAAGACCATACTGTGGATGATGAAGAAGACCATACTGAGGATGATGATGATGGTCTCCTCTAGCTGACGACCTGCTGCTGTATTTTGGTTATCGCGTGTTTTTAGACCAGGTTGCCTAGCAACTGAGACTCTTTGTTGTGCATGGCTGTGTCATCATGCTGTACCAAAAGCACAAACTCACACGACGAGACACACACTTCCTAATCTGAACACACACACACACACACACACACACACACACACACACACACACACACACACACACACACACACACACACACCAACACACACACACACACACACACACACACACACACACACACACACACACACACACACACTCTCTCTCCAACGTGTTAAATATAGACGGCCACTGATGGAGTCAGCATACTCGTGTTGTCTCGGGGGGGGGGGGAGGGGGGAGTTCTGCCCCATGTTTTATGTATGAACACCTCGCAGTTCCTCCGGTCTACTGTGCAGCAGATAACACACACATCCTGTGACGGCCTCGGCGTCTCTGCTGTGCGGTCGCCGAGTGCTTCGTCGACAGAATTCGCCGCAGAGACTCAGCAGCAAATCAGAGGGAAAGAACTTCAGACACCGAGATCGACCCTCACAAACAGAAAGAGTCACCCCCCCTCCTCCTCCCTGCCTGCTCATCCAGTGGGGTTTCCGTGGTAACAAGTGACATGGTAACCGGTGCAACTGGTCCAGATGCCAGTGGGGAGTCATGGAGAGGTGGGGGCCGGCTGTTAAAGAGCGGGCGATGGAGGTTAAAGGACTTGAGGATGAATTCAGTGTTTTCTATCACATCCTGAAGAAGATGGAAAACATTTCCTGACATCACGTGGCCAAAAAATCATGTTTCTTTGAACAAAATGACGCCTCAGAATAATAATAAAAAAAATGTTGTCACCTCCACCAAATAGCAGAATCCCTGTGTTATGAGTAACAAGTGATTCTGGACACATCCCAACTCTTTTTAATTTGTTACTCGCTCACAATAACAAAAACGATCTGGGATTTTGAAGGTGTTGTTCTCATGCAACCACAAAGGAGGTTCCCCTCACAGTCTTTTCCTCCACTTGCTTTCAGGCTCAGTCAACATTTTAACATAGAGCTCTATGGGGACTGACTCACTGCAGGAGACA